>NC_080539.1:374638732-374938732 GCF_028640845.1 Ahaetulla prasina | reverse complement strand
AGGGGCTACGACAAAGAAGAGGGGCTCAACTTATTCTCCAAAGCACCATAAGGCAAGACAAATAACAATGGATGGAAACTAATCAAGTAGAGAAGCAATCTGGAGGAGAAACTTCCTAACAGTGAGAACAATTAACCAGTGGAACAGCAGGCCACAGGAGATTATGGACACTTCATCACTGGATGCTTTAAAAAGAAAACTGGACAGCCACCTATCTGAAACGGTATAGGGTCTCCTGCTTGAGCAGAGGGTTGATCTAAAAGATCTCCAAGGTCCCTTCCAGCTCTATTCTGATTGAAACATTTTACCTGCATTTGGGCTGTGACCAAAGAGAAAATTTAGGGCAGCTGAGTCTCTTCAAACACAGGAGGTTACCCAGTGGTGGGATTCAAATAATTTTAACAACTGGTTCTCTGCCCTAATGATTTCTTCCAACAACCAGTTCACCAAACTGTTCAGAATGTTAACAACCGGTTCTCCCGAAGTGGTGCGAACCGGCTGAATCCCACCACTGAGGTTACCTCTTTGCAAGACAAGGTGAGGTGGCATTGCTTGCCCCCACCTGGAGAACGGTTTTACTGTTTACTATCACCTCTCACAATACTAGACAACACAGTATCAACAGTAGATACCTTCAAATTTCTAGGTTCTATCATATCTCAAGACCTAAAATGGACACCCAACATCAAAAACATCATCAAAAAAGCACAACGAAGAATGTTCTTTCTGTGCCAACTCAGTAAGTTCAAACTGCCCAAGGAGCTGCTGATCCAATTCTACAGAGGAATTATTGAGTCTGTCATTTGCACCTCTATAACTGTCTGGTTCGGTTCTGCAACCCAACAAGAAAAACACAGACTTCAGAGGATAATTAGAACTGCAGAAAAAATAATTGCTACCAACCTGCCTTCCATTGAGGACCTGTATACTGCACGAATCAAGAAGAGGGCCGTGAAAATATTTACAGATCCCTCACATCCTGGACATAAACTCTTTCAACTCCTACCCTCAAAATGATGCTATAGAGCCCTGCACAACAGAACAACTAGACACAAGAACAGTTTTTCCCCGAAGGCCATCACTCTGCTAAACAAATATTTCCCTCAACACTGTCAAACTAGTTACTAAGTCTGCATTACTATTAATCTTCTCATCGTTCCCATCACCAATCTGTTTCCACTTATGACTGTATGACTGTAACTTTGTTGCTGGTATCCTTAAGATTTATATTGACTGTTCCCTATCACTATCATAAAATGTTGTACCTTATGATTCTTGATGAAGGTATCTTTTCTTTTATGTATTCTGAGAGCGTATGCACCAAGACAAATTCCTTGTGTGTCCAATCACACAATAAGGAATTCTATTCTATTCTTTTATCTTGGAAGATTTTTGTGGCTTGAAATCCACAGGGGATATATTAATTACTGTTCTTCTGATAATTACAAGGAAAAGCAATTGTCTCACCTGCTTAGCATTCCATTTTGTTTGCGCACCAGAAAGGGAAAAACACATTTGTGTCTCTTGTTGCTAGAGAGCAGATGAACTTGAGAGTCAAGGGAAAGTGAGTGATTCACTTAAATGAAATTGAGTACCTACACACAAGGTGGAGTTTGTCCTGTTCCATAGTTTGTTCAGGTAGTATGAGTGCTAACAGGTCATGGTGGCAATGACAGTCAGTTGTACTTTAGTAAGCGTGAATGTTTGGATAGAATAGCTGGTTTATTTGTCCCCACGTGGCAGGGGATCAAAAGTTACTTCCCAACTTCTCCAATGGTTCTTAACAATAGAAAGGAACATTTCTCAAGATGTTAGGCTACCTTAAATTCCACAGGAATATTGTCTAACAACTAGTTAGAGCTAGAAAAGTTTGTTTGCTGTGCATTTCTTATGAAGTGGGCTTTCTTCATTGTTGACTGTTGTGGGAAATTTACCATCACTCCTCATAAAACTCTGGACTGGGAGGGTAACTAGTAGTGTGGAATCAAATAGATAACCCAAATAATCAAGTGTTTATTAACCAGCATGTGCTGGCAGGGCTCATTCCAAGCACTGAGAAAGATCCCACCAAACTAAGTGCTCATATTTATACATTTAAGAAAGGCAGGAGAGACTATGCAACAGAAGGTGTAAGCATACATATTCATAGGTCAGTCATTTTGAATATAACTATTGGAGCTCAGCTTACTTCCTGTGCCAGTTTTCCTTCAGAAGCCCAAAGTGAGGAATAAATAAATAAATAAAAACAACAACAATAGGGCAGGGAGAAAAATCATCTTCCATAAATCAAGAGGAGGAAGCAGAATGCCAGACACCAAAAGTTGTTTCAAAAAATCAATTGCATATCCATGGGACTATTGTACTAAGATAAGAGTCTGTGGCATTATGTCTCTACATTTCAGTGTCAGTGTTCCAGAAAACCCCCTCCTGCAGAAAAGACTCCGAAGCAACCATCTTTCAAAGATCTTTTACTAGCATAGGTAAATTGGCAAATCTGGGGATCCGGGTTTCTCCCTCAGTAAGACAAACTCCAAAATCCCAACCATCATGATCCCTCTGCCAATCACATGCTCCAATCTCCAACCGTCCCATCTCGAGACATCACTCCGGTCACTCCTTCTCCAGATGTAGGCTCGGCCTGACCTTGACTGGCAGGAAGAATGTTATTATTTATTTATTTATTATTTACATTTCTATACCGCCCTTCTCCGAAGACTCAGGGCAGTTTACAGCCAAGTTAAAGAGACATATACAAAAATTAAAACACAATATTTGAAATTTAAAAATCTGAAACCATTATGTCTACTAACTATAGTCCCTTCTACTAAACACCCCCTCCCCCGTTTCCTACTTTCCCACACATTGGAAAGTGGCAGCGCTGAATCCTTCGGCCTAGTATGGCTTCCAAAGCTGACATTCAGTTTGATTTGATTGATTGCACTCAAGTTGGAATGGATTTTGCCACATAAGAGATACACAATTTCAGTGGCCTCCCTTGGCCTCTATCTCCAAACACAGATGCAGTCAGGTTAGTCTCACCTGAGCTTCAGAAAAATGAAAAAGGTCGACATTAACTACATGAAGGATTTTTGGCAAAGGATGGGCTGCACCTCACAAGAACCAGGCAGAATGTTTTCAAAAAGTGACTGGTTCAACTCGTCAGGATGTCTTTAAAACTAAAAATGAATACAAGGGTGATTAATTTTTAAAATCTTTAGGATTTAATTCCAAGCACAAACTCCAAGACAATCAATCATACAATGAGGTATAAAGTGATGAGAAGGAAATAAAACCCTGATATAAAATAAGAGATACAGGAAGCACAGGCAGGATCAGCCATAAAGGACTCCAATACTTATAATGTAATGCTCAAAGTTTCAGGAACAAACAGGGTGAACTTGATGTATTGAAAGGAAGGGGAGAATATAAACAGAATAGAAATTTAGAATGCCACACATACAGTGTGTCTTTATGTGTATGCAATTCTGTGTGTGCAGTTCCAAAGTCAGGCCCCGTAGATAATTTGTTACGTAAATTACATGACAAATTTTATAAGGGGAGTGATTTTTGGAATACAGTGTATATGAGAAAATAAAATACAAAATAAAATAATTTTGATTTTCTCTTGCTGAAATGGGCAAAATATAAATGTTTTGTTTGCTAACATTCAGTTAAGTTTCCAGGTAGTTCTACCCTTTTCCTTTCCTCCCACTTGAACTTTGTATGCTATATTCATTCATTCATTCAATCAATCAATCAATCAATCAATCAATTAATCAATTCAGTTCAGTGTTTTATTCAGAACATCCCTAGGGAACATGCTTATAAACATGGATGATGAACACAACCAGCAAAATTTTAAAGACTCTTTGGATTAAAATAAATGAAGTGAGGAACAGTCCAGTTGGGAGCTAATATCCTCATGTGAGTTCATAAATTTTTTTACTTCTACCTTGATTACTGGGGTCTCACTGGATACGACAAGAAAGAATGAAGAATAAAAGGATGGGTGATTGTTGCTGATTAAAAAAATATTTTGTGATTAGTCACATAAAGTTATTTCTTATTATTTATTGGGCAACATTTTCTTGCATTTCATGATTTATTTTAAAAATCAGATCAAATACAAAAGTATCCCAAAATCACAGCGCCCAATCTCCACATAAATCAGCAATTCTTCTGCCTCATTATATTCTCTTTACGATTTAGATTGGCTTAAATAAGATAATGAAGCATTTGGGGAAAAAGATACAAGCCAAGAGAGCAGCTCCTGAGGCCAAGATGGAGAAGATCTCCACGGCCACCATGGACTTCCCTTTGGTGCTCAGGTAGGTGGGGAGGAAGGTGATCCAAACACTGCAAAAGACCAGCATGCTGAAAGTAATGAACTTGGCTTCATTAAAGCTGTCAGGCAATTTCCTGGCCATAAAGGCCACCGTGAAACTCATAAGAGCCAGGAAACCCAGGTAGGCAAGGACAGCATAAAACATTGAATTTGAACCTTCCTTACATTCTATGATGGCCTCTTCAAACAAGGAATGGAAATCCATGTTCAGAAATGGGGGGGAGGCTGCCAGCCATGTGACACACAAAATTGCTTGGACCAGAGGACAGGCTAAGACAATGGAGATAGTCAGTGGTTTTCCTAAGTTTCCTTGTTTTGTTTCCTGGTTTGGTGGCCATGAAGGCCAGAACCACCATGACAGTTTTTGCCAAAACAGAGGAAACTGCCAGGGAAAACAGAATGGCAAAGGCAGTTTGTCGGAAGAGACAGGTGAACTTTCCGGGTTTTCCAATGAAGAGGAAGGAGCAGAGGAAGCAGAGCAGGAGGGAGACCAAGAGGATGTAGGTGAGATCTCGGTTGTTGGCCTTGACAATCGGTGTGTTGTGATGTTTATGGAAAATCATCAGAACTGAAGATGTGATCAGAGAAAGTAAAAGTGCTAGAGAAGCTAAAGCATATCCCAGGGGATCTTGATAGGCAAGGAAGTGGATCTTCTTGGCAATGCATTGGTCCTTGTGCTTGTTGGGGTATTGGTCTTCTGGGCAAGGATCACATTGAGCTGCATCTGAAATCAAGAGTTATTATGTAAGGATTTAAGAACCCTCTGCCATGAGCATTATCTCACTCTCAGGGGTGTCATGACTGTCCCCTTTATGTTATGGTCAATCCCCAAAGAAGTGATGGAATGACCTACTATGAATTTCATCGTGGATCAAACAAAGGCCAACCCTCCTTCTTTATTAATGATGCTATGTTAGTTTAGTCAGAGACATGAATCTATTCATCTCCAGTTGGTCTGGACAGTTTGCTGTGGAAAAAAGGCCCTGTCTATTCACTGGACACTTGCATGACTATAGTAAACCACTTCATACTGGAACTACAAAAAGACTAATATATCTATCAGCCAGAAATCTTGCTCTTATTTTGTGTTTGTGTATCCATTATGTTGTCGTGTGTGCTGAGAATGTCCATAATGCAACAAAGGAAGACATAAAAAAGTGCATTGAATATCACGGGAGGGAATGGTCTCTTTTATTGATCCAAAGCAAGGCTCTCCAACCTTGGTTCCTTTAAGACTTGTGGACTTCAACTCCTAGACTTCAACTCCTTCAACAAAGCTTCAACAAAGCTGGCTGAGGAACTCTGGGAGTTAATAATAATAATAATAATAATAATAATAATAATAATAATAATAATAATAATAATAATAATAATAATAATAATAATAATAATAATAATATTTTAATTTGTATACCGCCCTTCTCCCGAAGGACTCAGGGCGGTGAACAGGCAAATAAAATATACATACACACAATAATTAAAAAACATCCCTTAAAAAACTAATTTAAATGCCCAAAATATTAAAAACGATTTCCCATAAAATCACAGAATTTTAAAACCCATCCAATAAAAATAAGAATCAGGCTAGTCCAGCCATACGGAATAAATAAGTTTTAAGTTCGTGAAAGGTCCTAAGGTCAGGTAATTGTCGAAGTCCGAGGGAAGTTCGTTCCACAGGGTGAGCCCCACAGAAGGCCCTCCCCTGGGGCCAGTCGACACTGTTTGGCTGGCGGCACCTGAGGAGTCCCTCTCTGTGGGAGCGTGCGGACGATGGGAGATAGAAGCCGGCAGTAGACGGTCCCGTAGATAGCCGGTCCTAAGCCATGGGCGCTTTAAAGGTGGTAACCAATACCTTGAAGCGCACCGGAAAACAACAGGTAGCCAGTGCAGTCTGCGCGGGATAGGTGTTATATGGGAGCTCGAGGCGCTCCTCAATAACCAGCGCGCAGCGTTCTGAACTAGCTGAAGTCTCTGGGTGCTCTTCAAGGGAGCCCCATGTAGAGAGCATTGCAGTAGTCCAGGCGAGAGGTAACGAGAGCATGAGTGACTGTGCATAAGGCATCCCGGTCCAGGAAGGACGAACTGGCGGATCAGGCGAACCTGGTAAAATGCTCTCCTGGAGACGGTCGCCAAATGGTCTTCAAAGGACAACCGACCATCCAGGAGCACGCCCAAGTTGCGTACCTTCTCCATCGGGCCAATGATTCACCCCGACAGACAGCCGCATCTGCAGCTGACTGTACCGAGGTGCCGGCATCCACAGCCACTCCGTCTTGGAGGGATTAAGTTTGAGCCTGTTCCTCCCCATCCAGACCCATACGGCCTCCAGACACCGGGACAGCACTTCGACAGCTTCACTGGGGTGGCCCGGGGTGGAAAAGTACAGCTGGGTATCATCAGCGTACAGTTGATATCTCACCCCAAAGCCACTGATGATCTCACCCAGCGGTTTCATAGATGTTGAACAGGAGGGTGAGAGAATCGACCGCGGCACCCCACACATGAGGCACCTTGAGTCGATCTCTGCCCCCTGTCAACACCGCTCATGCCGATCAGAGAGGTAGGAGGAGAACCACCGATAAACGGTGCCTCCACTCCCAACCCTCCAACCGGCGCAGCAGGATACCATGGTCGATGGTATCAAAAGCCGCTGAGAGGTCTAATAGGACCAGGGCAGAGGAATAACCCCATCCCTGGCCCTCCAGAGATCATCCACCAGTGCGACCAAAGCTGTCTCCAGATTGTATCCGGGCCGGAAGCCGGACTGGAACGGGTCTAGATAGACAGCTTCATCCAGGTACTGGGGTAGCTGACATGCCACCACACTCTCAACAACCTTCGCCGTGAAGCGAAGATTGGAGACTGGCCGGTAGTTCCCTAAAACAGCTGGGTCCAGGGAAGGCTTTGAGGAGGGTCTCACCACTGCCTCTTTCAAGGCCGCGGAAAGACCCCTCCCGCAAAGAAGCATTTGTAATCCCTGAGCCAGCCTCGTCACCTCCTGAGTAGCCAGTACTAACCAGGAGGGGCACGGATCCAGTAAACATGTGGTGGCGTTCAGCCTACCCAGCAACCTGTCCATGTCCTCGGGAGTCACAGGATCAAAGTCATCCCAAACCACCTCAACAAGACGGGCCTCAGAACCTCGCCTGGATCTACCCAATTTTGATCCAATCCGTCCGGTTGAACGATTTTGTCGATAGATAATCAAGAACTCCTCGGCACGCCTGTAGGGGTCCTCCGCCCCTCCTGTTGAAGGAGAGAGCGGTCACCAAACAGGGCGGCCGGGCGGTTATCTGCCGACGCAATGAGGGAGGAACGAGGAACGCCACACCCTCATTGCCACTAGGTAGGTCCTACTATAGGACCTAACTAGTGTCCGTCAGCCTCAGAGCGGCTGGATCTCCAGGCACTCTAGGCGTCTTCTCCGGCACTTCATCTCCTCAGCCTCGGAGAACCAAGGAGCTGGTTGAGACCGACGCCGGGTCAGAGGCCGCAAAGGCACGACACGGTCCAAAGCCCAGCCGCGCCCGCTCCCAGGCCGCAACTAGCTCTTCAGTCGAGTCGTGGGCCAGGTGCTCGGGAACGCCCAAGCTCCGTCAGGAACCTCTCCGGGTCCATCAGGCGCCTGGGACGGAACCAGCGCATTGGTTCCGCCTCCCGCGGTGGTGGGTAGCGGTCAGAAAGTCTAGACGAAGGAGAAAATGATCTGACCATGACAAAGGTTCAACAACTAAATCATTTAAAACCAGATCATTAGACCACTGGCCAGAGATAAAAATCAGATCTAGGGTACCTCCCCGGCGTGGGTAGGGCCGTCAATTAACTGAATCAGGTCCATGGCCGTCATGGAAGCCATGAACTCCTGAGCTGCCGAAGATGCTACGCCGCTGATGGCAAATTGAAATCCCCATGACCAACAGTCTGGGGTTTCAACTGCCAACCCGCCAGCAACTCCAACAGCTCAGGCAGGGCTGTAGTCACGCAGCAAGGAGCCAGGTACGTGATCAACAGGATGGGTTTGTGCTCTGATTGGCTGGGGTGTGTCCTGTGTTGGTGGGGCTTGTTTGTGCTCAGTTTAGTCTGTGTTGCAGGGGGATTTGAGCTGGTGAGCTGCATAGCTGTTGTTTGGCTTTGTGGTCGTGGCTTTGTGGTCGTGGCTTTGTGGTTGTGGCTTTGTGGTCGTGCTACATCTTCAGATCTTGAAGATGTAGCACGACCACGAAGCCAAACAGCAGCAGTGCAGCTCACCAGCTCAAATCCCCTGCAACACAGACTAAACTGAGCACAGCCCACCAACACAGGACACACCCCAGCCAATCAGAGCACAGAAACCCCCATCCAATCAGAGCACAGCCAAGCTCCCACCCAATCAGTTCAAACCCCACTAGCAGTTAAAGGAAGAAACAGCTGCGATCACACATTGCTAGAAGCACGTTGAAGCCTGAAGATGACGAATGAGACTTCGTCGAAACGTCGCCAAGACACTTCCAATTTTACACGGGAGAAAACCCAAACAACCAAAGACCTATATACAAACACCCGTGAAAACCTCAGAAAACAAATATATATATATATATATATATCTGCACAAACCAAAAAATATCCACCATCCTAAGAAACCCCAAAGACAAAATTGAGTTAGAAAATCAAGGAGTATATGAAATCCCATGCACCGCCTGCCCCACCACATACATTGGACAAACCAACAGAAGAATAAGTGCACGCATTGAAGAACACAAGAACTCATTCAAAAAAGAGGAACCAACTTCTTCCCTGGTCCAACACTTTAAAGTCACAGGACACGATATTGACTTTAAAAAGACCAGAACTATCGCCAAAACTGAACACTTTAACAACAGAATAATCAGAGAAGCCATCGAGATAGAAAAACGCCCACACAGCATGAACAAACGAGATGATACCTCCCGCCTACCAGCCATTTGGAAACCTGCCCTTATTGACAAACGTGTCCCTAACACGAGGAATGACACCAGACCCACACTCACGAGGTCCACACAGGATGTCACCACCACACATCCACCCAGAAAGCACACCCAAACCCACACTGATCAGGAAGCACGACCAAGGACCAGAAGCCAGACCGCAGCTGCAACATTAGCCACTTCAAACCCTCCAATCCATACATGCAGCAGACTGACACCCACTACGAAGATGTAGCACGACCACCACGAAGCCAAACAGCAGCAGTGCAGCTCACCAGCTCAAATCCCCCTGCAGCACAGATTAGACTGAGCACAACCAAGCCCCCACCAACACAGGACACACCCCCAGCCAATCAGAGCACAGAAAAACCCCCATCCAATCAGAGCACAGCCAAGCTCCCACCCAATCAGTTCAAACCCCACTAGCAGTTAAAGGAAGAAACAGCTGCGATCACACATTGCTCCCAGAAGCACAAGCTGAAGCCTGAAGATGACGAATGAGACTTCACGAAACGTCGCCAAGACACTTCAATTTTACACGGAGAAAACCCGAACAACCAAAGACCTATATACAAACACCCGTGAAAACCTCAGAAAACAAATATTGCACCTCTACGGGAGAAATCCACCATCTGACCAGGACCTATGAAAACTAGAAGTCCAAAGAGCTTCCATTTTATGTGACCTCGCATTCTCTGAAACTGCCGCGATGAAAATTTAATCCCCAAATGCTTCCAATTGAAATTCCACTCCAACTCTGCAGCCACCAAACGCATCCTAAAAAGAACAGAATTGGCCTTAATCAGAAATGAACTTCACACAAAAAGATTCCTCCTAGATCAAATCAACAAAGATCTCCTCACACTTCACCTCAAACTCAGCAACAAGATGCCCTGCACTTTGGGACAAATCCAAAACAACTTGCCGTCTGGAGGCGAAACACAGACCACCCTCAAGACAGACACGCACACCAACAAACTCCGAAGACTACAAGAATGCCAGAAACAAACCCCTCCACCCTCACAGCAACACATGAAACAAACAGTGCATAACATCTCAGATAGGATCCTCACCAAAGCTGAAACCGATGTCCTTTCCAAAGTTCAACTTTGCAGTCACTCCCAAATACATCCCCACTGAGACCATTATATGCGGAGTTGAAACCAGCCTGACCAAAATCAACCCCGATGCGCTAACAAAATCAGACTCGAAATCACCAACATCCTCTGCAGCAAGCCACCCAAAAGCAACTTACCCAAAGAGGAACAGACAGCACTACTTAACCTGAAAAAGATACCAGCATAATAATCCTACCAGCAGACAAGGGCAACGCCACGGTGGTTATAACACATCTGACTACCAAACCAAATTAACCAACCTACTCCAAGACCCTGCATACAAGCCCCTAAAACAGACCCCACCACCTACCTAGAAAAACCACTAGATCCAAAATAAAAGCCTCCCCATCAGCGAAGAAATCCAACAAAGAATCATTCCCAGAGAGAAATCATCCAGATGCCCTAAGCTCTCGGCCTCCCAAGATACACAAAGAAGGAACCCCACTCAGACCCATAGTCAGCTCCATAGGCTCACCTCTACAAAACCTAGCCAAATTTCTGCCAAACAACTACAGCCCTATGCAGAATCCATCGCCTCACACGTAAAAAACTCATTCCAGTTCATAGAGATCATAAAGAAACAAACATTACAGCCCAGCGACCTACTCGTGAGCTTTGATGTCATATCCTCTTCACCCAAGTGCCAATCAAAGAAGCCTTGACAGCTATCCAAAACAAATATAACCCCCAAGCACATACTAGATCTGACCAACCACTGCCTATCCAACACATACTTCATCTATAACGGACAAAAATACAAACAAATAGAAGGCGCACCCATGGGATCACCCCTCTCACCTGTCATTGCCAACCTCTACATGGAACACTTTGAAACCCAAGCACTAGAAAAATCTGATCACAAACCCAAACTCTGGCTCAGATACGTGACGACACCTTCATAATCTGGCCACACGGAAAGAAAACTTGAAAACTTCCTCACACACCTCAATAGCCTACACCCCAAAATACAGTTCACCATGGAAACAGAAGTTAACAACCAACTTCCTTCCTAGATGTCTTAGTCTACAAGAAACCCAATGGCTCCCTAGGACACACCATCTACCAGAAAACACACACAAACCGCTATCTGCATGCACTCTCACACCACCACCCAGCACAGATCAACTCCGTAGCCAAGACACTCATCTCTAGAACAAAATGCTTAGCTGACAACAACACCTAAAACCGACTACACTCTCACAAACGTACTAACATCCAATGGATTCCAGAGAAATAAGATTACCAAACTAATCCAAAAGAACCCCCACTAAAACGTGAATGGTGACATCCTGACCTGGGGGAGCCTCGGGATTTATTTGCCCAACTTTCAGAAGGACAACCGATCGATTGGGGAGGCGAGCCCAACTGAGAAGGTCATAACGAGCAGATCCTAATCCTTTTTCTGAGAAGGAGAGTTCTTCTCCAACACCATTGTTGAACTGGACATTCCTCAAGTAAGGAAGAAGCTGAAACAAAAGAGACCTTCAAACATTGGATTCGGAAACTGAGACAGTTCTGGAAATTTGCCCCCTAGGACTTCAATTGCCTCTCTGAAGCATCTTGCACCAACAAATCCCAGATTGTCATCTTGTTCTGAGGTGACAGGGTGACATCTTCTCAATGAAACTCAGGCAACCTTTGAAGGTCTTTCAGGATGTTGTATAAAGATATTTCTTCAATGGATCTTTAGAGACAACTGCTTTGCAGTTCTCGTTTCCCCCCCTCTGCCCATTTTCAACCGATTATACTAAATTCAGATTTTCTTTCATTTATTATTGCAATTTGTTCTGAAGAACACTGATAAAGTAGCATACAGATATTTCATGAATATTTCAGGTAATACATATGGGAAGTTTCCACTCTAAGATCTATGGACTGAATAAAAGGAGGGGCCTCTGTGGCTCAGACTGCTAAGACAGTTTGTTATTAACACAGCTGCTTGCAATTACTGCAGGTTCTAGTCCCACCAGGCCCAAGGTTGACTCAGCCTTCCATCCTTTATAAGGTAGGTAAAATGAGGACCCAGATTGTTGGGGGCAATAAGTTGACTTTGTATATAAATTTATATATATATATATATATATATATATGTAGGTCTTTGGTTATATATATACATATATATGTATGTATGTATGTATGTATGTATGTATGTATGTATGTATGTGTTTGTGTATATATATATATATATATATATATATATATATATATATATATGTATATATATATATGTATATATATATATATATATATATATATATATATATATATATATATATATATATATTCTGATATGTTTGTATATAGGTCTTTGGTTATTCGGGTTTTCTCCGTAAAATTGGAAGTGTCTTGGCGACGTTTGAAGTCTCATTCGTCATCTTCAGGCTTCAGCTTGTGCTTCTGGGAGCAATGTGTGATGCAGCTGTTTCTTCCTTTTAACTGCTAGTGGGGTTTGAACTGATTGGGTGGGAGCTTGGCTGTGCTCTGATTGGATGGGGTTTTTGTGCTCTGATTGGCTGGGGTGTGTCCTGTGTTGGTGGGGGCTTGGTTGTGCTCAGTCTAGTCTGTGTTGCAGGGGATTTGAGCTGGTGAGCTGCATAGCTGTTGTTTGGCTTGTGTCGTGGTTACATCTTCATAGTGGGTGTCAGTCTGCTGCATGTATGGATTGGAGGGTTTGAAATGGCTAATGTTGCAGCTGCGGTCTGGCTTCTGGTCCTTGGTCGTGCTTCCTGATCAGTGTGGGTTTGGGTCTGCTTTCTGGGTGGATGTGGTGGTGACATCCTGTGTGGACCTCGTGAGTGTGGGTCTGGTGTCATTCCTCGTGTTAGGGACACGTTTGTCAATAAGGCAGGTTTCCAAATGGCTGGTAGGCGAGGTATCATCTCGTTTGTTCATGCTGTGTGGGCGTTTTCTATCTCGATGGCTTCTCTGATTATTCTGTTGTTAAAGTGTTCAGTTTTGGCGATAGTTCTGGTCTTTTAAAGTCAATATCGTGTCCTGTGACTTTAAAGTGTTGGACCAGGGAAGAAGTTGGTTCCTCTTTTGAATGAGTTCTTGTGTTCTTCAATGCGTGCACTTATTCTTCTGTTGGTTTGTCCAATGTATGTGGTGGGGCAGGCGGTGCATGATTTCATATACTCCTTGATTTTCTAACTCAATTTTGTCTTTGGGGTTTCTTAGGATGGTGGATATTTTTGGTTTGTGCAGAATGCTGTCTTGATGTTATGTTTGTGGAGGATCTTGCTGATTCTGTCTGTGGTGCCTTTATATATGGGAGGAGGGCTGTGCCATTTTCTTGTCTCTGTCTTGGGTTTTAGTGGGGGTTCTTTTGGATTAGTTTGGTAATCTTATTTCTGCCCTTATTGACAAACCTAACACGAGGAATGACACCAGACCCACACTCACGAGGTCCACACAGGATGTCACCACCACACATCCACCCAGAAAGCAAAACCCACACCAGGAACGACCAAGGACCAGAAGCCAGACCGCAGCTGCAACATTAGCCATTTCAAACCCTCCAATCCATACATGCAGCAGACTGACACCACTATGAAGATGTAGCACCACCACGAAGCCAAACAGACAGTGCAGCTCACCAGCTCAAATCCCCTGCAGCACAGATTAGACTGAGCACAACCAAGCCCCCACCAACACAGGACACACCCCAGCCAATCAGACAAAAAACCCCCATCCAATCAGAGCACAGCCAAGCTCCCACCCAATCAGTTCAAACCCCACTAGCAGTTAAAAGGAAGAAACAGCTATCACACATTGCTCCCAGAAGCAAGCTGAAGCCTGAAGATGACTTAATGTCACGCCAAGACACTTCCAATTTTACACGGAGAAAACCCAACAACCAAAGACCTATATACAAACACCGTGAAAACCTCAGAAAACAAATATTGCACCTCTACGGGAGGAAATCCACCATCTGACCAGGACCTATGAAAACTAGAAGTCCAAAGAGCTTCCATTTTATGTGACCTCTGATCTTTAGAAACTGCTGATGAAAATTTAATCCCAAATGCTTCCAATTGAAATTCCACTCCAACTCTGCAGCCACCAAACGATCCTAAAAAGAACAGAATTGGCCTTAATCAGAAATGAACTTCACACAAAAGATTCCTCCTAGATCAAATCAACAAAGATCTCCTCACACTTCACCTCAAACTCAGCAACAAGATGCACCCGCACTTTGGGACAACCAAACAACTTGCCTGAGAGCCAAACACAGACCACCCTCAAGACAGACACACACCAACAAACTCAAGACTACAAGAACGCCAGAAACAAACCCTCCACCCTCACAGCAACACATGAAACAAACAGTGCATAACATCTCAGATAGGATCCTCACCAAAGCTGAAACCGATGTCCTTTCCAAAGGATTCAACTTTGCAGTCACTCCCAAATACATCCCCACTGAGACCATTATATGGAGTTGAAACCAGCCTGACCAAAATCAACCCCATGACGCTAACAAAATCAGACTCAAATCACCAACATCCTCTGCAGCAGCAAGCCACCCAAAAGCAACTTACCCAAAGAGGAACAGACAGCACTACTTAACCTGAAAAAGATACCAGCATAATAATCCTACCAGCAGACAAGGGCAACGCCACGGTGGTTATGAACACATCTGACTACCAAACCAAATTAACCAACCTACTCCAAGACCCTGCATACAAGCCCTAAAACAGACCCCACCACCTACCTAGAAAAACCACTAGATCCAAAATAAAAGCCTCCCCATCAGCGAAGAAATCCAACAAAGAATCATTCCCAGAGAGAAATCATCCAGATGCCCTAAGCTCTACGGCCTCCCAAGATACACAAAGAAGGAACCCCCACTCAGACCCATAGTCAGCTCCATAGGCTCACCTCTACAAAACCTAGCCAAATTTCTCGCCAAACAACTACAGCCCTATGCAGAATCCATCGCTCACACGAAAAACTCATTCCAGTTCATAGAGATCATAAAGAAACAAAACTTACAGCCCAGCGACACCCGTGAGCTTTGATGTCATATCCTCTTCACCCAAGTGCCAATCAAAGAAGCCTTGACAGCTATCCAAAACAAATATAACCCCCAAGCACATACTAGATCTGACCAACCACTGCCTATCCAACACATACTTCATCTATAACGGACAAAAATACAACAAATAGAAGGCGCACCATGGATCACCCTCTCACCTGTCATTGCCAACCTCTACATGGAACACTTTGAAACCCAAGCACTAGAAAAATCTGATCACAAACCCAAACTCTGGCTCAGATATGAGACGACACCTTCATAATCTGGCCACACGGAAAGAAAACTTGAAAACTTCCTCACACACCTCAATAGCCTACACCCCAAAATACAGTTCACCATGGAAACAGAAGTTAACAACCAACTTCCTTCCTAGATGTCTTAGTCTACAAGAAACCCAATGGCTCCCTAGGACACACCATCTACCAGAAGAAAACACACACAAACCGCTATCTGCATGCACTCTCACACCACCACCCAGCACAGATCAACTCCAGTGGCCAAGACACTCATCTCTAGAACAAAATGCTTAGCTGAACAACACCTAAAAAGAACTACACTCTCACAAACGCATTTAACATCCAATGGATTCCAGAGAAATAAGATTACCAAACTAATCCAAAAAGAACCCCCCACTAAAACCCAAGACAGAGAGCAAGAAAATGGCACAGGCCTCCTCCCATATATAAAAGGCACCACAGACAGAATCAGCAAGATCCTCCACAAACATAACATCAAGACAGCATTCTGCACAAACCAAAAATATCCACCATCCTAAGAAACCCCAAAGACAAAATTGAGTTAGAAAATCAAGGAGTATATGAAATCCCATGCACCGCCTGCCCCACCACATACATTGGACAAACCAACAGAAGAATAAGTGCACGCATTGAAGAACACAAGAACTCATTCAAAAAAGAGGAACCAACTTCTTCCCTGGTCCAACACTTTAAAGTCACAGGACACGATATTGACTTTAAAAGACCAGAACTATCGCCAAAACTGAACACTTTAACAACAGAATAATCAGAGAAGCCATCGAGATAGACGCCCACACAGCATGAACAAAGCGAGATGATACCTCCGCCTACCAGCCATTTGGAAACCTGCCCTTATTGACAAACGTGTCCCTAACACGAGGAATGACACCAGACCCACTCACGAGGTCCACACAGGATGTCACCACCACATCCACCCAGAAAGCACACCCAAACCCACACTGATCAGGAAGCACGACCAAGGACCAGAAGCCAGACCGCAGCTGCAACATTAGCCACTTCAAACCCCTCCAATCCATACATGCAGCAGACTGACACCCACTACGAAGATGTAGCACGACCACGAAGCCAAACAGCAGCAGTGCAGCTCACCAGCTCAAATCCCCCTGCAGCACAGATTAGACTGAGCACAACCAAGCCCCCACCAACACAGGACACACCCGCAGCCAATCAGAGCACAGAAAACCCCATCCAATCAGAGCACAGCCAAGCTCCCACCCAATCAGTTCAAACCCCACTAGCAGTTAAAAGGAAGAAACAGCTGCGATCACACATTGCTCCAGAAACTAGCTGAAGCCTGAAGATGACGAATGAGACTTATCGAAAACGTCAAGACACTTACAATTTTACACGGGAGAAAACCCGAACAACCAAAGACCTATATATATATATATATATATATATATATATATATATATATATATATATATATATATATATATAAATAAATAAATAAGTTGACTGGCCTGATTTTAAATTTTAAATTTTAATTGTGGGTTTTAAATTTCTGTAATTTTTTTATGGGGTGTAATGTTCTTTTAAATTTCTGGCGAATTTGAATCAGTTTTTTAAGGGTTATTTTAATTATGGTGTATGTTTCTGTTTGTATTTTATCTGCCTGTTCACCACCCTGAGTCCTTCAGGAGACTATATAAATACTGTTATTATTATTATTATTATTATTATTATTATTATTATTATTATTATTATTATTATTATTATTATTATTATTATTAAATATACAAATAGGATGAAGACTATTGCTAACATAGTGTAAGCCGCCCTGAGTCTTCGGAGAAGGGCAGGATATAAATGCAAATTTTTTTTAAAAAGTGACACAAATTGCCTGCCAGGATTGAACAGTTGATATTCTCTTTCCAAGAACCGGTTGTGATCCAGATCCATGCATTGCATGTAAAGCATGTGCCAGAGCATATATGGCATTGTAGACATTGTAACTTTCACCTGTCATCTTTGTTTGAAACTTATAGGTGGACAGATTCTGTAAATTCTCTTTTCCTGTACAGTAATTATTCCATTTTATAAAAGAGTGACCTGGTTTGTGGAATTCACAGTCAAAGACCTTTTCCCACCATAAGGGGAGGATCATATCTCCTTGAGGGTTCAAAGGGTCTAAAGAGAAGAGGAAATTGCTGAATTTGGAAATATTTCTGCTGTGGTCCCTAAAATGCAGAGAACCATGCAAATGCTTTAAAGCTTTCCATCTATCGTGAAGATGGCTTGTGTATGGCTTCCAGTACGAAGTAAGAATCCAAACTTTTGGACGTGGTCTTTGACCAATTAAATAATAGTTCAGAGTCAAAAGAAACATTTCAAAAGTGTCAGGTTCTGCAAAGGAAAGAATAACTTCAACATTAGCCCATATTTTCTAATGTAAAGTGAATTTGAACACGTCTGCGTGAGAAAAATCATGTTTCACCAGTTGAGTGAAGGCCAGGCAGATCTCCTTCTCCATGAGCATTGGCCTCAGAGTTGAGAGGAAACGTTCTCCGTTCTCATTTTCAGAGACAATGAATCCAATCCAATTCCACTGGAAATGCAGGAGCATCCGGACTAAACCCACATACTGAGGAAATTCCTTGGGATTAATCCGGAAGGAGGAAGGGTAAACTCTTCGGTCTCCCTGAATGAACTCAAAGCCAATACTGAGCTGAAAAAAGTGAGAATCTTCTTCAAAAGACAAAAGTAAAGATCAGTGGTGACTTTAGGGGTCCCCATAGTGTATTTTACCGACCCCGAGATGAGTCATTTTGAGAGATACTGGTAAGTTTCTTCTTTTCTTAGGAAGAGCCAGCAATTAACATATTTTCCGTGGTTGTGATGTCAGAATTCAAGGAAACAAACCATAAATCTGGTACAGGGAATAAACTGCAATGAAAGAGCACCTACACTTCTGTGAATAATAGTTTAGGAAGGAATTCCTCTTGAAATATTACATTATATGCTCCCCTTGAAGAGCACCCGGAGGCTCCAGTTGGTTCAGAATGCAGCTGCGCGGGTGATAGAGGGAGCCGCTCGTGGCTCCCATGTGACACCACTCCTGCGCAGGCTGCACTGGCTTCCGGTGGTCTTCCGGGTGCACTTCAAGGTGCTGGTTACTACCTTTAAAGCGCTCCATGGCTTAGGACCGGGTTACTTACGGGACTGCCTACTACTACCGATTGCCACTCAAAGACCCGTGTGCTCTCACAGAGAGGGACTCCTCAGGATGCCGTCCGCCAAACAATGTCAGCTGGCGGCCCCCAGGGGAAGGGCCTTCTCTGTGGGGGCTCCCACCCTCTGGAATGAACTTCCCCCAGGACTTCGCCAACTTCCGGACCTTCGAACCTTTCGCCGTGAGCTGAAGACATATTTATTCATCCGCGCAGGACTGGCATAGGATTTTAGATTTTATCTGGTTTTAATTTTAGTGGGTTTTATTGTTTTAAAGATATTTTAATCTGGGCCAAATTGGACAAGTATTTAAATATTGTTTTATTCTGTATTTATTTTGTTGTTCTGTTTTTATCTGGCTGTAAACCGCCCTGAGTCCTTCGGGAGAAGGGCGGTATAAAATTTTTATTAAATAAATAAATAAATAAATAAATAAATAAATAAATAAATAAATAAATCAATCAATCAATCAATCAATCAATCAATCAATCACTTAGGGATTTTATAAAAAATATTGACACCTAAAATATAAAATGTATGCAACTGTAGCATTAATTCTGTAAGTCGTATGGTATTCATGTCCCCCTCCTTTTGGTGTCATCTTGGATATCTGTGTTTGCTTCTGTAGCTTGTCTATTCCATATCTGTATCTGAAGGAGCTCCCTTACCTGTGGGACCTTGAAGATGCTGAGGATGGAGGCCATCGGCATTGAGAATTTGGGGTCGTCACCTCCAATGACAGAGAAGAGAGTGTCCCGCTGGTCACATTTATAACCTAGAACCATTCGGTCACGCGTGGAGAGGAGAAAAATATTGATCAAAGAAACTCTCTTGTTCCAGTTGGCATTGTCATACATGTTGAAACCAAGGGTGATGTTGGGGAGGAGAACCAGATCCTTGTTGATCTCTGTCACTGCAAATACTAAGGCCATGAACTGCTGGTAGTTGTTGGGTGTGGGTCTACAGTGAGAGAAACATCGTGCATAAGAGCACCAACGTGCCTACCGTTCCTGTCCTAATGCTCCCTTTAATTGTATCCAAATTTCGTATAGTTATTACATACTTATGCTTATATATATGCTTATATATCGCATAGTTATTTCATGCTTATGCTTATATATACTGTTATGACAAAAAATAAATAAATAAAAATGAATAAAATATTAACGCAAAGCTTGTGTGTCCTGGAGAAGTTTGCCTTGTTTTCTTTCTTTGTGGGTTGTTTTTGAAGCAAGAAATTCCAAATAGAATAGAATAACAGAGTTGGAAGGGACCTTGGAGGTCTTCTAGTCCAACCCCCTGCTCAGGCAGGAAACCCTACTCCACTTCAGACAAATGGTTATCCAACATCTTCTTAAAAACTTCCAGTGTTGGAGCATTCACAACTTCTGCAGGCAAGTTGTTCCACTGATTAATTGTCCTGTCAGGAAATTTCTTTTTAGTTAGAGAAACATTGTGAAACATTAAACCTAAGCTCGTGGGGGGGGTTGGGTTCTTTGTGGGTTTTGTTTGGAGCAGAAAGACCCAAATATTAATGGCTTTTTTAATTTCTTGATTAAACCTGAATAGCTTTGTGCGAAAGAAGAAAAGTCCATCTATTCATATAATGGATCATTTTATATCCCTCTGTCGTTACCCACTCCTTCACTTTGTTTCAGTGTTTGCAATTCTATCCAATTTCTCCTCTAGTAAACTATGCTAATTTTGTTGTCTTAAGAGCAGCTTCTTCACATCTAGCAACCATTGCTGAACACAAGACTCCAGTGGGAAACACAGAAAATATTTACTTTTTTAAAAAAAAAGGTTTTTATTTTTAAACAACCAGGACATCATTATCCAATCAATGTGTCATCTGAGTACAAAATTTTGTGCCATCATATTCAACGTTTACCACCTTTTATTTGATACACATATTCATGACTTTCTGCCCAGATTAACATTGTAACTCAACTTCTTCACAAAGGTGAAGACCTTCTTAAAGTGTTGTCCCTCCTCACCCTTTATGTGGATTATTGTCTTCCTGATGAAGAGTTTTGGAAAGATCAAAAATCTAACTGATGTTATCAGTTTGGCTCTTTAGAGAGGAATAGAATAGAATAGAATAGAATTTTATTGGCCAAGTGTGATTGGACACACAAGGAATTTGTCTTGGTGCATATGCTCTCAGTGTACATAAAAGAAAAGATACGTTCATCAAAGATGTTCCAACTACAGTGGGAAGTTCAAATAGCACAAGAAGAAATATTTCTGAGAAAACACGGCAAATAATCCCCTAGATATTTGTGCTCCAGGTAAAACTTACAAATATGGGAGAGAAAATGGATATGGGTCTTTGTTAAAGTCTAAGTAAGGGTCCCAATAGTTCCCCAAGTGCAAATTCCCACCAATAATGAGATCACCAGGCCTGTAATAGTGCTCCTCAATCTTGTAATGTTGTGGCAACACACAAAGGGTTTGCGTCTTCTTAGCTATAATTGGAGGCAGGAGCCAGAAGAACAGCAGTAGCAGGAGAGGCAGCCAAATCATTCTTGGCACTTTCCCTCCTAGATCAGAAAATAAAGATTGTGCAGAAGCTGAATTGCAGGCATCACTTTAAATTTTAACAGATAAACCCAGGACCTGCCACCTGGATGGATTGGGGGGGGGGGGAAATATATCAGATATGCTTCCACTTACCTGTGTTTGGGCTGTGAGCAAAGAGAAAATTAAGAGCATCTGAGTCTCTTCAAACCCAAGAATTAGCTCTTTGCAGACAAGGTGATGTGGCATTGCCTGCCCCCATCTGGACAACTCCAAACATATTTTTTTAAAGTAGGTTTTATCTTGGAAGATTGTTGTGGCTTGAAATCCACAGTGGATATATTAACAACTAATGTTCTCCTGATAATTGCAAGGAAAAGTGATTGTTCCACTTACTTAGTACTCCATTTTGCTTGTGCACCAGAAAAAAGAAAACATGTTTGTGTCTTTTGCTGCCAATCCACAAAGCAGCTGGACTTGAGAGTCAACAGGAGCAATTCTCTTAAGAATTATCTTAAATGAGTAATTCTCTTAAATGAAACTGAACACCTGCACTCAAGGTAGCTTGCGTAGCTTCTTTTCCAAAAACACTACACTACTAACACATTTGCTAGACCAATTCTAGAATACAGCTCACCTGTTTGGAACCCTCACTATATCTCTGACATCAATACAATTGAGCGAGTCCAGAAATATTTTACAAGAAGAGTTCTCCAGTCCTCTGTAAACAACAAAATACCTTATCCCACTAGACTTGAAATCCTGGGCTTGGAAAACTTGGAACTCCATCGCCTTTGACAAGACCTAAGTTTAACTCATAGAATCATCTATTGTAATGTCCTTCCTGTCAAAGACTACTTCAGCTTTAATTGCAATAATACAAGAGCAACCAATAGATTTAAACTTAATGTCAACCGCTTTAATCTAGATTGCAGAAAATATGACTTCTGTAGCAGAATCATCAGTACTTGGAATACTTTACCTGACTCTGTGGTCTCTTCTCATAATCCTAAAAGCTTTAACCAAAAACTTTCTACTATTGACCTCACCCCATTCCTAAGAGGACCATAAGGGGCGTGCATAAGAGCACAAACGTGCCTACCGTTCCTGTCCTATTGTTTTTCTTTTCTTCTATACCTTTATATACTATATAACCTTTCTGTACGATAGTTACATATATTGTTGTGACAAAATAAATAAATAAATAAATAAAGGTGAAGTTTGGCCTGTTCCATAGTTTCTTCAGGTAGTGCTAATCATGGTCAGCTAATCATGGGAGTCAGTTGTACTTTTGTAAGTGTGTGTCAGGGTTCCAAGTAACACCCCCAATGAAAGGAGACTCTGAGGCTTGAGTTTCCTCAAAGATCCATTTTATTAGAGATGTCCTATTGGCACATCTGGGAAAACCCGAATCTGAAAGCTTCCAGGTTTTCCCCAGCCAAAGGAAAGTCCAAATTCTGGCCCAACACCCACATGTCCATCACATGATCCATGGGCCTCTGTGGCTCAGACTGGTAAAACAGTCTGTTATTAACACAGCTGCCTGCAATTACTGCAGGTTCTAGTCCCACCAGGCCCAAGGTTGACTCAGCCTTTCATCCTTTATAAGGTAGGTAAAATGAGGACCCAGATTGTTGGGGGCAATAAGTTGACTTTGTATATAAATATACAAATAGGATGAAGACTATTGCTAACATAGTGTAAGCCACCCTGAGTCTTCGGAGAAGGGCGGGATATAAATGCAAATTTAAAAAAATGTCCATCACATAATCCAATCAATCACCATCCCATCTTGAGATGCTTTCCAGTACCAGCCCTCCAGGTGCAGGGCAAGATGTCCTTGACTCTCTGAGAAAGGAATGTTAGTATGACTACATATCACCCTGGCTCCATACAATCCCTCCTCCCAGTTTCCCACAGTAGGAAATTTGGAAGGCCTGAAAACCCAATGCACATGGCAAGGGATGAAAAGTTTGTTTCTAACTTCTCCAATGCCACTCCTCTCCTAGAAGAATGAAATATTTTGAGAAATATTTAAAAATGCACGATAAAATATTTCCCCTAAAAGAGAAATAAAAATCTTAAGGGAGACAGAAGCTCAGAACTCCAGCTCCCAGCCCCCAGCAGATATTTTGTGCCCATTAAGAAAGACCGGGCCTGTCCTGTCCTCCTTCGCTTCCATCCGAGTGATGGCTTAATTAGCCGGCACTATCAGCTCTGGCAGCAGAAGAGCCAGCATCTGCCAAGAGCTTCTGTTATCTTCCACGATGCTGGTGAGTCACCCAAGAACAAACTTCAGCTCTTAGTCAATCAGTGTTACAAAGGGACACAGCAGCTCTCGCTGCCTTTTATATCCTGTGGGGTGTGGCTCCATGATTTCCAGGATGAAATCTAATTTCTTTTGTTACCGGTCTGGTGGGCATGGCCTGGTGGCGTGGCCTGGTGGTCATGTGACAGGGTAGGTGTGGCCAACTTGTAAAATGTGGTGAAACTTGCTTAGCAACCAAAATTTGGGGCACAATTGTGGTCATAAGCTTTCTTTCTTTCTTTCTTTCTTTCTTTCTTTCTTCCTTCTTTCCTTCCTTCCTTCCTTCCTTCCTTCCTTCCTTCCTTCCTTCCTTCCTTCTTCCTCTTTCTTTCCTTTCTTTCCTCTTTCATTTCATTTCTTTCCTTTCTTCCTCTTTCTGTCATTTGCACCTCTAGAACTGTCTGGTTCGGTTCTGCAACCCAACAAGAAAAACACAGACTTCAGATGATAATTAGAACTGCAGAAAAAATAATTGCTACCAACTTGCCTTCCATTGAGGACCTGCATACTGCACGAATCAAGAAGAGGGCCATGAAAATATTTGCAGATCCCTCCCATCCTGGACATAAACTGTTTCAACTCCTACCCTCAAACGACGCTATAGAGCACTGCACACCAGAACAACTAGACACAAGAACAGTTTTTTCCCGAAGGCCATCACTCTGCTAAACAAATAATTCCCTCAACACTGTCAAACTATTTACTGAATCTGCACTACTATTAATCGTTTCATAGTTCCCATCACCAATCTCTTTCCACTTATGACTGTATGACTATAACTTGTTGCTGGCAATCCTTATGATTTATATTGATATATTGATCATCAATTGTGTTGTAAATGTTGTACCTTGATGAACGTATCTTTTCTTTTATGTACACTGAGAGCATATGCACCAAGACAAATTCCTTGTGTGTCCAATCACACTTGGCCAATAAAATTCTATTCTATTCTATTCTATTCTATTCTATTCTATTCTATTCTATTCTATTCTATTCTATTCTATTCTATTCTATTCTATTCTATTCTATTCTTTCTTTCTCTCTCTCTCTCTCTCTCTCTCTCTCTCTCTCTCTCTCCCTTCCTCTTTCCTTCTCTTTCTGTCTGTCTCTCACTCTCTCACACACACGCAAACACACACACATGCACACACACACACACACACACACACAAAACCTGGTCTAAACAGAGCCCTTCCCGGGGAGTTTTCCTGCCGGGGCGCTCCTGGCAGCAGCAACAGTGGCAGCGGCGGCAGCAGCAGAGCTTGCCTGGGCTCCCCCCCACAATCCCAGAACTGCGCCACGCCGTGGAGTTTTCCTGTACGGCCACAGTGCCAATGGTGGTGGCAGAGCACACCCTGCCCTTCAGGGACCCGAAGGTGGGTGGCCTGGCCCAGAAGCAGCGCGTTCTCCATCATGGGCTGGATGCGGGGTGGGGGGTGCGGGGGCGAAGGCAAGTGGGCAGCAGTCGGCCAAAGGCTCCGCAGAAGCCAAGCGCAAAAGCCAAGCACGCCACGCCCAAAAGGCAAGCAAGCCTTGCAGGTGCCCCCTGAGGCTGAGCACAGTGGGTCTGCCTCTCCCCATCCCACTGCCAGCATTGGCTTACCTTATAGATCCTCTCCCTGCAGCCCTGCCATGCTTTTTTCGGTTTCTGCCTTCCACATGGCCTTCCGCTTGCCTGCCTTCACAAGACAAATTCCTTGTGTGTCCAATCACACTTGGCCAATAAAATTCTATTCTATTCTATTCTATTTTTTTATTATTTGCATTTATATCCCGCCCTTGTCCGAAGACTCAGGGCGGCTTACACTATGTCAAGCAATAGTCTTCATCAAAGTGGTGCGAACTGGCTGAATCCCACCACTGGTTGTGCAGAAACTGAATTGCAGGTAGCACTTAAAATGTCACTAGAGCTTTAGAACCATAGAGAGAAACTGTGTCACCTGGGTGGCCCCAGGGCAAATTTACAGTATATCAACCATGCTTCTTACCTGCGTGTGATCTGTGACCAAGGAGAAAATTAAGGCCAGCTGGGTCTCAGCAAAGCCAGGAATTAATGCAATTCTTTGCAATACATTCTGAGGTGACATGTCCTGCCTTCACTTTGAGAACCAAACGTAAATAGAATAGAATAGAATAGAATAGAATAGAATAGAATAGAATAGAATAGAATTTTTATTGGCCAAGTGTGATTAGACACACAAGGAATTTGTCTTGGTGCATATGCTCTCAGTGTACATAAAAGAAAAGATACGTTCATCAAGGTACAACATTTACAAAACCAATTGATGATCAATATATCAATATAAATCATAAGGATTGCCATCAACAAAGTTACAGTCATACAGACATAAGTGGAAAGAGATTGGTGATAGGAACGATGAAAGATTAATAGTAGTGCAGATTCAGTAAATAGTCTGACAGTGTTGAGGGAATTATTTGTTTAGCAGAGTGATGGCCTTCGGGGAAAAACTGTTCTTGTGTCTAGTTGTTCTGGTGTGCAGTGCTCTATAGCGTCGTTTTGAGGGTAGGCGTTGAAACAGTTTATGTCCAGGATGCGAAGGATCTGCAAATATTTTCACGGCCCTCTTCTTGATTCATGCAGTATACAGGTCCTCAATGGAAGGCAGGTTGTTAGCAATTATTTTTTCTGCAGTTCTAATTATCCTCTGAAGTCTGTGTCTTTCTTGTTGGGTTGCAGAACCGAACCAGACAGTTATAGAGGTGCAAATGACAAACTCAATATATTGTTTGAAGCAGATTTTATCTTGGAAGATATTTGTGGCTAGAAATCCATAGAGGATACATCGAGAGTGGCTCTTCTTTCGATAATTGCAAAGGAAAGCAATTGTTCCATCTAGTTAGCAATAGTTGCTCTTCATACATCGGAAGAGAAAAACATGTTGGTTTTTTTGCATATATTTTTTTTAATTTCCCTTTAAAACAAAACACATAAACATAAACATATTTTCAATCCAATTATTGTATGTCGGTGGGGTGGTTACATATCTCTTGTGCACCTTCAACTTAAATATATCCTTAATTTATCTAGAGTTATATTATCTCCATCTAGTATCTAGACTTTTAATTAATCAATGGCTACAGCCTTTATTTCTCTCATTCCATATGGTTTATCCATCCACTAGTAAATATTTTATCTGGTAACATCATTCATTCTATCATTCTAAACTATTCAATTTAATGTTTCAATTAATAATATTCTTTCTCTAATCTTTACAAACATAACTTTCCTTCTAGCCATTGATAAAATATATCCCATATCTTATAATATTGCTTTGGAAGAGAAAAATATGTTTGTGCCTCTTGCCACTAATCCACAGAGCAGATGGACTCGAGAGTCAAGGTGAACCTAGATAGTTGACCTACATAATTTTTTTTAAAAAAAATTTTAAATAAAAAAAATATTTTTTATTAAACAATTTTTCCGTTTTCTATCACAATTTTCATCTTTACCGCACTTCGGTATCAGTATATCTCCTATGTACATACAGGTTATTTCCCTTTTTCATTATTAATTATATTATTAATTATTATTATTAATTATATATATTAATTAATTAATTATTTACATTGTAAATCTGGGTGCTTTTTTTTTAACTGACCTCCGAAGGATGGATGGATGAGTCGACCTTGAGCCATTCAGAACTGAAGGAATTGAACTCCTGGCAGTGAGCAGAGTTAGTCTGCAGTACTGCATTCTAGGGACGTGGTTGCTCAGTGGCTAAGAAGCTTGTCAGTTGAAAGCTTGTCGATTGAAAGGTTGGCAGTTCAGCGGTTCGAATCCCTAGTGCCACATAACGGGGTGAGCCCCTGTTCCTTGTTTCAGCTTCTGCCAACCTAGCAGTTCAAAAGCACGTAAAAAATGCAAGCAGAAAAATAGGGACCACCTTTGGTGGGAAGGTAACAGCATTCCGTGCGCCTTTGGCATTTAGTCATACCGGCCACATGACCACGGAGATGTCTTCGGACAGCACTGGCTCTTCGGCTTTGAAACGGAGATAAGCACTGCCCCCTAGAGTCGGGAACGACTTGCACATACGTGCGAGGGGAACCTTTACCTTTTTACTGCATTCTAACCACTGCGCCCCCATAGCTCTGGTTACTTACATGCTATAGAGCCTCAGTGGCGCAGTGGTTAGAGTGCAGTACTGTAGGGTGCGCAACTTGGGCGTTCTCCTGGATGGACGGCTGTCTTTTGAAGACCATTTGACAGCCATCTCCAGGAGAGCTTTTTATCAGGTTCGCCTGGTTCGCCAGTTGCGCCCCTTTCTAGACCGGGATGCCCTATGCACGGTCACTCATGCTCTTGTGACATCTCGTCTGGATTACTGCAATGCTCTCTACATGGGGCTCCCCCTGAAGAGCACCCGGAGGCTCCAGTTAGTCCAGAATGCGGCTACGTGGGTGATAGAGGGAGCCCCTCGTGGCTCCCATGTGACACCTCTCCTGCGCAGACTGCACTGGCTACCTGTGGCCTTTCGGGTGCGCTTCAAGGTTTTGGTAACTATCTTCAAAGCACTCCATGGCATAGGGCCGGGCTATCTACGGGACCATCTACTGCCACCGATTGCCTCCCACCGACCCATGCACTCTCACAGGGAGGGACTCCTTAGGGTGCCGTCAGCCAGGCAGTGCCGACTGGCGACGCCCAGAGTGAGAGCCTTTTCTGTGGGGGCTCCCACCCTCTGGAACGAACTTACCCCAGGTCTTCGTCAACTTTCCGACCTTCAAACCTTTCTCCGCGAGCTTAAGACACATCTATTTATTTGTGCAGGACTGGACTAGAATTTTAAATTTTAATTTGGTTTTAATGGGGTTTTATATTTTTATTGCAATTTTTAACATTTGGTCTTATTTAATAAGTTTTTTAAATTGGTGTTTTATTCTGTATTTATATGCATATTTTATTAGGCTGTAAACCGCCCTGAGTCCCCTGGGAGATAGGGCAGTATATAAATGTGATTAAATAAATAAATAAATAAATATTGTAGGCTACTTCTGCTGCCTGCTGGCTGCCTGCAATTTGACAGTTCAAAAACCCACCGCTGCCCTCACCTTCCCTTCCCGCTTCCCTCCATGGTTCATGGCAGACTGGCAGTGAGGTAGCAGTTCTGACAATTATAATCTGTGAAACTGAATGCAAAGGCAGTGATGGGTTGCTCCCAGTCCGGTCCGGTTCTTGCAAACCGGTAGTAAAACCGGCGGGACACTCCGCCCACCTACCTAGATGTCATCATGGACGAACTGTGCATGCGCAGAAGCTTCTGCCCATGTGCACACACGCTCCTGTTGTGAACCAGTAGTAAAGGTAAGTAGAACCCACCCCTGTGTAAAAGGTTTTTTTCCCAACATTAAGTTCAGCATATAGGTAATGATTATAATCTCTGAAATGAATTTATGTGAACTGAATGATCCTGAATGAACTGAAGATCATTTATAGATCCCCTAGCTGTGTTTGGAGCAACATTTGTGTTTGGTTTACTAACATTTGTGTTTGGTTTACATTTATGTGTTTGGTTTACTAAGATACTCTAAGATATTCATAATAACAGAGTTGGAAGGGACCTTGGAGATCTTCTAGTCCAATCCCCTGCCCAGGCAGGAAACCCTATACCATCTCAGACAAATGGTTATCCAACATTTTCTTAAAAACTTCCAGTGTTGGAGCATTCACAACTTCTGCAGGCAAGTCGTTCCACTTATTGATTGTTCTAACTGTCAGGAAATTTCTCCTTAGTTCTAAGTTGCTTCTTTCCTTGATCAGTTTCCACCCATTGCTTCTTGTTCTACCCTCAGGTGCTTTGGAGAATAGTTTGACTCCCTCTTCTTTGTGGCAGCCCCTGAGATATTGGAACACTGCTATCATGTCTCCCCTAGTCCTTCTTTTCATTAAACTAGACATACCCAGTTCCTGCAACCGTTCTTCATATGTTTTATCCTCCAGTCCCCTAATCATCTTTGTTGCTCTTCTCTGCACTCTTTCTAGAGTCTCAGCATCTTTTTTACATCGTGGTGACCAAAACTGAATGCAATATTCCAAGTGTGGCCTTACCAAGGCCTTATAAAGTGGTATTAACCCTTCATGTGTTCTATCCCTCTGTTTATGCAGCCCAAAACTGTGTTGGCTTTTTTAGCAGCTGCTGCACAAAAAAGTAATGATTATCTGAAATGAATTCCTGTGAACTGAATGATCCTGAATGAACTGAAGATCATTTATAGATCCCCTAGCTGTGTTTGGAGCAACATGGTTTTACTAAGATATTCCGAGATATGATGTGGCACAAGGGATAGTTAAAGCAATGTGCGCATAGTGATACTATCTTCTAATCCTAACCATGAAATTCCACCACATTGATGAGGCCACACAGCAGAAATGAGTAGAAAGTTGAGAATTTAATCTCTGCCATAAAAGAAAGGAACAGAAGCAGGAAATTCTATAAAACCTCAGGAGATTATGGAAACAAACATATATACTTAACCTGAGATGGAACCTAACACTTTAAAACAGTAAAATAGTAAAATATCTAATTAAAAGGAATAAAATTAGAAAATATCCTTCTTGAAATAATGAACATTTTTGACAGCACTTAGGGCACTGGGCTTCACTGGGGACAACTGGAAGAGATGGAATGAGAATGACTGCATAATTGTTGCTGACAAAAGGTCCTTCCTTCCTTCCTTCCTTCCTTCCTTCCTTCCTTCCTTCCTTCCTTCCTTCCTTCCTTCCTTTCATATAATTTCTATATCTGCCCACCTCAAGCAAGAAAATCTTACTGTAATCGGTTATTGCCCTTGAAAAGGCATTATTTAATGGACCAGACTTCTTCTCTGTCATCATGATTTCAAAATATAAGGTAGTAAATATGCCTCAAAGATGAATATAAATGTTTCCCAAACGTGCATGAATTAGAGATGTTTGTTCCTTATCAAATTTTCTCTACTATTAAGATGGGGCCTTAATATGATAATGTAGCATTTTGGGAAAAAGATGCAAGCCAAGAGAGAAGCTCCAGAGGCCAAGATGGAGAAGATCTCCACGGCCACCATGGACTTCCCTTTGGTGCTCAGGTAGGAGGGGAGGAAGGTGATCCAAACACTGCAAAAGACCAACATGCTAAAAGTAATGAACTTGGCTTCATTAAAGCTGTCAGGCAATTTCCTAGCCAGAAAGGCAATGATAAAACTCACAAGGGCCAGGAAACCCAGGTAGGCAAGGGCAGCATAAAACATTGAAGCTGAGCCTTCATTACATTCCAAGATGGTCTCTCCTACCATGGAGTGGAAGTCTAAGTTGAGAAATGGGGGAGAGGTTGCCAGCCAGATGACACAAAGAACCACTTGGACCAGGGGACAGGCTATAACAATGGAGTTGGTGAGTGGTTTTCCTAAGAGTTTCCTTGACTTGTTCCCTGGCTTGCTGGCCATGAAGGCCAGAACCACCATGACAGTTTTTGCCAACACAGAGGAAACCGCCAGGGAAAAGAGAATGGCAAAGGCCGATTGTTGCAAGAGGCAGGTGATCTTCCCAGGTTGACCAATGAAAAGGAAGGAGCAGAGGAAGCAGAGCAGGAGGGAGACCAGGAGGATGTAGGTGAGATCGCGGTTGTTGGCCTTGACAATCGGTGTGTCACAATGCTTATGGAAAATTGCCAGGACTGCCAATGTGATCAAAGAGAGAGCAAGAGTAAGAGATGCTAAAATGTATCCCAGGGTGTCTTGATAGGAAAGGAAGTGGAGTTTCTTGGCAATGCATTGGTCCTTGTCCTTGTTGGGATATTGGTCTTCTGGGCAGGAATCACAGAGAGCTGCATCTGAAATGAACAGTAAGTAATTAATGGGGATCCACAATAAGAATTATCCCTCCTGCCTTAGATTTCAGCTGTGACTTCTTTCCAAAAAGTTTTAAATGAGCCTGGGGATCATTTGCTCAGTGATTGGGATCTCTCCCTTTCCAATCGCTGGGCACTTACATAATTATTTTGACTCTTTCTGCTTCCTTCCTTCCTTCCTCTTTCTTTGTATCTTTCTTTCTTTCCCCCTCTTTTTCTCTTTCTTTGTCTTTCTCCCTCCCTCCCTCCTTCCCTCCCCCTTCCTTCTTTCCTTCCTTCCTTCCTTCCTTCCTTCCTTCCTTCCTTCCTTCCTTTCTTTCTTCTCCCTCTTTTTCTCTTTCTTTGTCTTTCTTTCTTTCTCCCTCCCTCCCTCACCCCTTCCTTCCTTCCTTTGTTCCTTCCTTCCTTCCTTCCTTTTCTCCTTCCTTTTCTCTTTCTTTGTCTTTTTTTCTCCCTCCCACCCTCACCCCTTCTTTCCTTCCTCCCTCCCTCCCTCTCTTCTCTCTCTCTTTCCCTTTCTTTTTTCTTTTTAGTTTATAATGAAAGCCAAAGGCAATTGATGGATCTCTCAGTTAGAAATTCTGCTTTAATTATGTTAGCATTTGGGGTGTTATGAGATCATAAGCTGATACACACACTTACACACAAACACACTGACACACAAATATGCAATGGGAGGTGGGAGAGGGGAATTCTTCTATTCTTCCCTCTATTTGAAATTCTTATTTCAAATCAGTATCTCCCATCATCTGGTCAGGCTTTTCTGCAGGGAGTAAATAGAAGACATGGGTACATTTATCTACTTCTCTGACAGGCCTGTAAGTGTCAAGGGAGACTAATAATCTTGACAGAAGTAGCACATTACAAGTAACATGTTTTCCCATTGGTATGTGTTAAGAGAAATGGAAAGGTAACAGCAAGAAATCTGCAAACTGCTGCCTGGAATGCCCCATGTGGCAGATTTTTTTTTTTGTTTACATTTATACCCCGCCCTTCTCCGAAGACTCAGGGCGGCTTACAATGTATTTTGTGAGGAGAGCAATCTTGTCCACCCTCATTCCTCAGAGTTGGAAAGTTAGATTGGGGTGGGGTGGGGCAGGACAATTTGCATTTGTATCATGAAGCATGTCAAAACTACCACAAATTACCAAAAATCTATTACTATTTTGATCTAAATAATTGCTACCAACCTGCCTTCCATTGAGGATATAGGGTATAGGGGTACCCTTAACTTTAGGGGGTCTACTTCAACCCCAAATGGATGGATAATTCTAAAATGTTGCACTTGCCAATAAGATTTCTTTTCAAAAGAATTCAAATTCAAAAGAATTCATAAGATTTCTTTTCAAAAGAACCCCAGACACAAGAACAGTTTTTTCCCGAAGGCCATCACCCTGCTAAACAAATAATTCCCTCAACACTGTCAAACTATTTACTAAATCTTTCCATTTATGACTGTATGACTATAACTTGTTGCTGGCAATCCTTATGATTTATATTGATATATTGACCATCAATTGTGTTGTAAATGTTGTACCTTGATGAACGTATCTTTTCTTTTATGTACACTGAGAGCATATGCACCAAGACAAATTCCTTGTGTGTCCAATCACACTTGGCCAATAAAAATTCTATTCTATTCTATTCTATTCTCTACTGAATAGTGTCCTTGATCAATGGTGGGTTTCAATTTTTTTTACTACCGGTTCTGTGGGCATGGCTTGATGGGCATGCCAGGAAAAGGATACTGTAAAATCTCCATTCCGTCCCCACTCCAGGGGACGGTTACTACAAAATCCCCATTTCCACCTCACTCCAGGGGAAGGTTACTGCAAAATCCCCACTTCCTGCTGATCAGCTGGGACTCAGGAGGCAGAGAATAGACAGGGGGTGGGGCCAGTCAGAGGTGGTATTTACTGGTTGTCCGAACTACTCAAAATTTCCTCTACCTGTTCTCCAGAACTGGTCAGAATCTGCTGAAACTCACCTGTGTCCTTGATCCTGGATAATCTACATTCGAAGGTGGTTCTACCTGTCTGATTAGAAATGCTCCCTTCTAGACAAGGGCCACATTGATAGCAGAAAACCTCCTTGATCCTGAAAGATCTACATTTGAAGTGTGTTCTACCTGTGTGATTAGAAATGGTCCCTTCTGGACAAGGGTCACATTGGTAGCAGCAAACCGGCTCACCCTCTGGAACTCTTCTCCTCTCTCCTGCCTGGCACCTCTTCATGCCACACCTGGCAAAGGGCACCTTCTGAAAGAGAAAAAAGAAACACTCAAGAAGGTCTATTTAATGATCATGCATCATGTGAAGGTTCCGACCAGATGCCCTAATTAACTCATGAGTCTCAAGCCAAGTTTGAAAAAGGAATCCAATGATTTATTAAGAGCACATGTTGGCATCTACTCGAGTGAGGTTTGCTCTGCCACACGTAAGTTAAGGCCCATCTTTGACCCTGTTCTCCCCCCTCCTTTCAGTCTGTTTTCATAAATTACATTCTCTAATGACAATATTCCTTCCTCCTTATGAAGAGCACAGCTGACATAGTCTGAATGGGCCTGGCATGTGAGAAATCAAGGGAATAAACCATTGGTGAAATCCAAATTTTTTTTACTACCGGTTCTGTGGCTTGGTGGGTGTGGTGAGACTTGGTAGATGTGGCAGGGGAAGGATATTGGAAAATCCCCATTCCCTCCCCACTCCTGGGGAAGGGTATTGCAAAATCTCCATTCCCACCCCACTCCTGGGGGAAGGATATTGCAAAATCTCCATTCCCTCCCCACTCCTAGGAGAAGGATATTGCAAAATCCCCATTCCCACCCCACTCCTGGGGGGAAGGATATTGCAAAATCCCCATTCCCACCCCACTCCTGGGGGAAGGATATTGCAAAATCTCCATTCCCACCCCACTCCTGGGGGAAGGATATTGCAAAATCTCCATTCCCACCCAACCCTGGGACCAGCCAGAGGTGGTATTTTCCAGTTCTCCAAACTACTCAAAATTTTTGCTACCAGTTCTCCCAACTGCTCAAAAATTCCACTACCAGTTCTCCAGAACCTGTCCGAACCTGCTGGATTTCACCCCTGCCTTTGACCCTGTTCTCCCCCCTCCTTTCAGTCTGTGTCATAAATCACATTCTCCAACGAGGCACTCCCGTGGGCTGTAGAGAGACATGCCTCAAACCCTATCTTTGGTAATCTGAGATTCACCGTTGGAAGAAGGCCTGCGTGGAATGTGGTCCCCCCCTTGCTTCTAATGGCAACTCAAGAGCAGACTAGAAATGCTTTTGCGAGTTGACCGATCATTTAATTTCCACACTGAGGTTGCCTTCTACAAAAGGTCTTTGGAGAAAAGCTGGTTCACCATTGTGCAATGTCAACTGGGAACAGTTTCTGGGGAATTAAGACCAGTGGTATTGCCAGCTAGCTAATTCATGCTGGAGGTTGGCGCTTTCCTTATGTAAAAAAATTAAAAAGCCAACACAGTTCTGGGCTGCATCAACAGAGGGATAGAATCAAGATCACGTGAAGTGTTAGTGCCACTTTATTTATTTATTTATTTATGTATTATTTAGATTTTTATACCGCCCTTCTCCGAAGGACTTTATAATGCCTTGGTAAGGCCATACTTGGAATACTGCATTCAGTTTTGGTCGCCACGATGTAAAAAAAGATGTTGAGACTCTAGAAAGAGTGCAGAGAAGAGCAACAAAGATGATTAGGGGACTGGAGGATAAAACATATGAAGAATGGTTGCAGGAACTCGGTATGCCTAGTTTAATGAAAAGAAGGACTAGGGGAGACAGTCTTCCAATATCTCAGGGGTTGCCACAGAGAAGAGGGAGTCGGGCTGTTCTCCAAAGCACCTGAGGGTAGAACAAGAAGCAATGGGTGGAAACTGATCAAGGAAAGAAGCAACTTAGAACTAAGGAGAAATTTCCTGGCAGTCAGAAACAATTAATAAGTGGAATGACTTGCCTGCAGAAGTTGTGAATGCTCCAACACTGGAAATTTTTAAGAAAATGTTGGATAACCATCTGACTGAGATGGTGTAGGGTTTCCTGCCTGGGCAGGAGGTTGGACTAGAAGGCCTCCAAGGTCCCTTCCAACTCTGTTGTTATGTTATGTTATGTTATGTTATGTTATGTTATGTTATGTTATGTTATGTTATGTTATGTTATGTTATGTTATGTTATGTTATGTTATGTTATGTTATGTTATGCTAAGGCAGTCATAGGTAGTCGTCATTCAACAACCCAAATTGGCACCAAGAATTCCATGGTAAATTGCAAGAGGGATCTTGGGATCCTGGTGGACAACCATCTAAATATGAGCCAACAATGTGCAGCAGCATCCCCAAAAGCCTAGGTTGCGTTAGTAGAGGAATAGAAAGAATAGGATAGGATAGGATAGGATAGGATAGGATAGGATAGGATAGGATAGGATAGGATAGGATAGAATAGAATAGAATAGAATAGAATAGAATAGAATAGAATAGAATCATTGGAAGGGATCTTGGAGGTCTTCTAGTCTGACCCTCTGCTCAGGTAGGAAACCCTATACTGTTCTGTCCTCCCCCCCACCTCAATCCGGGAGGCACGAATGATGACTTAATTAGCTGGCAATTCAGTCCATGGCAGCTATCAGCTCTGGCAGCAAACTAGCGAGCGTATGCCAAGTTTCTCTGTTATCTTTTCTTGATGCCGGCGAGTCAACCAGGAAACCAGGAACAAACAGTACTTCAGCTCAAGTTCTCTCTAAGCAGTTGTTTTGTTTGCCATGGAGTAGTTTAGCAGCCCCTGCTGCTTTTATACCCTGTGGGGTGTGGCTCCATGATTCAGCACTTCCTAGGCCTGCCCCACCCCTGCTTCTGTTGTTCCCGCCTCTCCTGTCTATGAAACCTAGGGTCCAAACAGGACTGATTGTCCTCAGCTGGGTCTGGGAGCATTGCCTGGGTGGGGGGAGATACAGGAGACAAAGGCCTCGTTATTTCTTCCACCTGGCCTGCCTCTGGCTCCTGAAGCTGAGCCAAGGAAGCCGGCCCTGCAGAAGGGAGCCCTGATGGCCCTTCCCCCTGACTCTCTGAGTCACTCTTTGGCAGGGGGCCAGGCCCGGGTGGGGGGGCTGGAGCCACAACATATTCATTTCAGATAAATGATTGTCCAATCTCTTCTTAAAAACCTCCAGTGTTGGAGCATTCACAACTTCTAGAGGCAAGTTTTTCCTCTGATTAATTGTTCTCACTGTCAGGAAATTTCTCCTTAGTTCTAAGTTGCTTTTCTCCTTGATCAGTTTCCACCCATTGCTTCTTGTTCTACCCTCAGGTGCTTTGGAGAATAGCTTGATTTCCTCTTGTTCATGACAACCTCTGAGATATTGGAACACTGCTATCAAGTCTCCCCTAGTCCTTCCTGAAGTCCACAAGTCTTAAAAGAGCCAAGTTTGCAGACCCCTGTTCTAGTGTGAAGGGAATTCTCCATCCCCAGGAGAAAATGAATCTTGCTCTGAATTCAGAACCTTTTCTTCTAGCCCACCTTTTTGGCCCAGATGATTGAATCGGCGTTGATGGTAAAATCCTGGCCTGTGGAAAAGCAGTGATCCATTTGCCCAACTTTCACAAGGATAAAAGATTTATTGGGGAGGAAAACCCAGTTGAGAAGATCATAACGAGCAGATCCCAGTCCATTATCTGAGAAGGAGACTTCCTCCCCAGCACTGTTGTTGAATTGGACAGTCTTCAAATAGGCAAGAATCTGAAAGAAAAATAGATCCTTAATAACTGTGGTAATTAGAAATGAGAAACATGGCTTCTAGCATTTTATGGTAACCATTGTTTTAGGAGATAGTTGCAAGTCTGTAAATCTAGATATGTTAAATTCGTGGATATCTGAGTGATTAGGAGCAGCATCAAATCACAAGGAAGTTTCATGGGGCATGACAGAGTCACCCCCACTGCAAAAAAAGAGTATCTTGGTTTCTTCAATTTCAATTTCTGTGTTCTGTCCCCTCCCGGCCTCAGCCACGTGAGCTGGCTAAATGAGCCAGTAATTGAGTTCACGGCTGCTATCAGTCCTGGCAGGGAATCTGCAGCTGCCTGCCAAAATCTCCCTTATCTTGGGGTTGCCGGGCAGCCAGGAAGTCAGCAATCCAGGTCGAATGTTCAGCTCAATTCCCCACGAGTCAAAGAGTTCAGCTCAATTTTTGATCGTCACAGAGCAGAAGAGCAGCCAGGGCTGCTTTTATACTCTGTGGGGTGTGGCTCGGTGACTCAGCACTCTCTAGGCCTGCCCCACCCCTTCCTTTGTTGTAGCCGCCTTTCATATCTCCGAAACCTGGGATCTAGCCAAGCCTAGTTGCCATCAGCCGGGTCTGGAGGCATGGCCTGTGGGGGGAGAGTCAGGGGATGGAGGTCTTGTTATATCCTCCACCTGGTCTGCCTCTGGCTCCTGCAGTTGAGCCAGGGAAGCCGGTGCTCCAGAGGTAAGTCCTGATGGCCCTTCCCCCTCACTTTCCGAGTCACTTTCTGGCAGGGGGCCCGGCTCGGGGGGCGCAGACACAACATTCTGTAGAATAATCCTTACACAGATTATTTATTTATTTATTTATTTATTAATCAAATTTCTAGACCGCCCTTCTCCCGAAGGACTCAGGGCGGTGTACAGCCATATTAAAATACATAGATAGACAATGAATTTAAAATAATTTTAAAATGAAATATTTAGCCGGCCAATTGAACTAAAAATAATAAAACCAATTAAAATCAGTATAAAATTTAAAATTTAAAAGCTAAAAAATCTAATCCAGTCCTGCGCACCTGAATAAGTGTGTTTTAAGTTCACGACGGAAGGTTCTAAGGTCCGAGAGTTGGCGAAGTCAACTCTCATGCCACTCTTCCAATATTATTGTTTAGCTTGGATGCTTCTAATTCTTGGCTACTTTTACAAATGTTTCCCTTAGCCCCCAGGTATTATAAATGACAAATTGGGCAGGAGACCCTATACCTTTTTAGATAAATGATTGTCCAGTCTCAACACCCATGGGAACGTGTAAGGATAAAACTGCAAAGAAAATTCCAGAATTACCCGCCATGACTGTATAGTGGAGATCCACTCTCCAAGCCTCATCACAGCTGGTCGTGCTCCTGATCCATGCATGGTATGCAATGCGTGGGCCACAGCATAAATGGCATTGTAGATATTGTAACTTTCACCTGTCATGCCAGTTTCAAACATGTAAGATGGCAGGCTCTGTAAATTCTCTTGTCCGGTACATTGTTTTTCCCCCTTTTGAAGGATCATTCCTGGTTTGTAGATCTTGCAGCCAAAGAGCCTTTCCCACCATATAGGGAGAAAGATATCTCCTTGGGGTTTCAAGGGGTCTAAAGACAGAAGTAAGTGCCTGAATTTTGGGATATCGTAGCTATGATCCCTGAAATGCAAAGCACCATGGAAGGGCTTTAGAAATTTCAATGTTTTGTGAGATGCGCTTATCTCCCAATGGGAAGTCAGGATCCAAACAATTTTAACTGCAAAATTACTTTTGGTTTCCAAATGATAGAGAGACATATATATAGTTTTAATACATTTGGATTCTCCAAACACAATAATCACCTCAGCTTTATCCCACGTTGGGATTAAAGAAAGACATTTATTCACTGAAAAGGCAGCAGATACAGATTCCAACAGGTGAGTGAAGGCCAGGCAGATCTCCTTCTCCTGGAGCATCGGCATCAGGGTTGAGACGAAAAGTTCTCCGTTGTCACTTTCAGGGGCCACCAGACCAACCCAATTCCACTGGAAATACAGGAGCAGCCGGACTAAACCCACATACTGAGGAAATTCATTGGGGCTGATCCGGAAGAAGGAAGGAAAAACAATTCTGTCTCCCTGAGTGAGCTTGAGGTAGTCAAAACCGAGCTGCCGAAAGGGAGAATCTTGTTTTACAAATGTTTTTTTTTCATAACAAGGTCATATTTTATGCTGATGCTATGGGTCACCATCCTGTGGCTTTTTGCCCTGCCACTCACACCGATTCACTGAGTAGAGTGAGAGGCTTCCGGTTACATTACGGTACAAACCGAAGACCGAGCATTTGAATGTTTTTTTTACTTAGCTATGTGCTGCATAAACAAAATTGGTTTATTCTACAAAATGTACTCTCCGAATGTGCTCATGTCAGAGTTTCTGGCAAAAATCAAATCCAGAAGCGCACACAGATAACTGAATCCGCTGAATTCATTAACTTCTTTATATACATAATAACACATGAAGTATATTTACAATACCAACAGTTGATTCTTCAGCTCAGATCAGCAGACATGTTCACTCACAGAATACAACAGAGAGACCTTAACACACACACACACACTAAATAGTTTCAGTTTCAATTCTCTACACAGAATCAGAAGCTACAGACTAAGACACGCCCTGGCTCCAGTCTGTCTCAGCTCCCAACTGGGTGACCTTGTTACCATGTCTTTCCAGTCATGAACATTCTGACAACTAATCCTTACATTTCTGTTTATCTGTGTGTAATAGCAACAGCACTTAGACTTAGATACCGCTTCACAGTGCTTTACAACCCTCTCTGTTTACGGAGTCAGCCTATTGCCCCTTCTTTCCTTCCTTCCTTCCTTCCTTCCTTCCTTCCTTCCTTCCTTCCTTCCTTCCTTCCTTCCTTCCTTCCGTCCGTGGTGTGGTGGCCTAAAGGTGGAGCTCTCGCCTCACAACCAGGAGGCTGGGAGTTCGATCCTAGGTAGAAGCAGATATTTCTCTCTCTGGGCACAGTGCGAATATATCTGCTGAATAAAACTCTGCATTGGCGACAGGAAGGGGATCTGGCCAGTAAACACTCAGCTCCATTCAGTTACCCAGACTCTACCCCACGAGGGATTATGGAGTCATTAAAAGAGGTTGATGACTATAGGTGTGATCTTTTGGTCTCTTAATGTCCCAAGACAGTAATCCACAAGAAAGGAAAACTCACACCAGCAGCTCCAAGTCTTTCCTTCCAAATGTGGCAAAGACAATTTTCCTTCCTCCTTATGAAGAGCACAGCTGACATAGTTTGAATGGGACTGGCATGTGAGAAATCAAGGGAATAAACCAGTGGTGAAATCCAATTTTTTTTTGCTACCGGTTCTGTGGGTGTGGCTTGGTGGGCGGGGTGTGGAATGGTAGGTGTGGCTTGGTGGGCATGGCAGGGGAAGGTTACTGCAAAATCTCCATTCCCACTCCATTCTGGGGCCAGCCAGAGGTGGTATTTGCCGGTTCTCTGAACTACTCAAAATTTCTGCTACCGGTTCTCCAGAACCTGCTGGATTTCACCCTGATTCACACAGTAAACCACACTGAAGTGTGGTTATATATTTTTTTTATTTGCATTTATACCCCGCCCTTCTCCGAAGACTCAGGGCGGCTTACATTGTGTTAAGCAATAGTCTTCATCCATTTTGTATATTACATACAAAGTCAACTTTATTGCCCCCAACAATCTGGGTCCTCATTTTACCTACCTTATAAAGGATGGAAGGCTGAGTCAACCTTGGGCCTGGTGGCACTTGAACCTGCAGTAATTGCAGGCAGCTGCTGTTAATAACAGACTGCAACAGAATCAGTTAGGAACCAATTCATCCAGAAAAAGCTTTTCAGAAATACTTTATTATCTCTTTGCAATGTGGGTGCAAAGAAAATTATCATAACCCGCAAAGAATTCAACTGTAGCACGAATTCTCCAAATCATGTACTCCTGATTTTGCCCAGTTAACTCTGGCTTCATTTTTCACTTCTCTGTGTGTGTGTGATTATGATTTGTGTCTGCTCCATACCACTATCCTATGGAACCCCCTTACCTGTGGGACCTTGAAGATGCTGAAGATGGAGGCCATCTGCCTTGAGGATTGGGAGCTGAGACCTCCAATGACCGACAGCAGAGTGTCCTGCTGGTCACATTTGTAAACTGGAACCATTTGACCCCGTGTAGACAGAAGAGAGAGGCTGTTCCAGGAAGTCCTCCTAACAGAGTTTTTATTGTCATAAATGTGGAAGCCGAGGGTGATGTTGGGAAGCAGAACCAGATCCTTGTTGATGTTAGTTACTGCATGTACCAAGGCAAGAAACAGGTGGTAATTCTTGAGTGCAACACTATAATGAAAAACACATTTGGGAATATTATAGGAAAGCTATTGTGCGCTGTGAAGTTTGCTTTTCCTTGAGTGTCTTTCTCTCTGTGTGTGTGTGTTCGCCTGGACTTTGAGATGGTGAATCTATTGCTGTGAGCCACTGGACAAGGAAATATGATTAAAAAGATTATGTGGATGGTACTGAAACCATAGTCAATGTAGAGAGGGACTGGGAAGTACCACATTGGCAATCAGTCATGGCTCATCCATGGGAGAAATATCCAAAGTAGCTTTTGCACTTTGATTGTTCTTTTAAAAAAAAAAATTAAACATTTTTTAAAAACAAAAAAGAATCTTTAACAATTTTTTTCTTTCCAACAATTTCGCATCGGTAAAACATTTATTGATCCATTTTTTCTCCCTTATTTCAATGTATCCTTTACACATATAATTCTAATATTAATTTATTTACATATTTACATATAAATAACAGTGTACACAATTTCATTTCTATAATCTTCATTTTTTTCTGTTTCCTCTTATTTGTTGTTACATTTCTACTCCTATATCTTTCTTATTTGATCTGTCCTTGCCTTTTATATCTCTCCTCTAACCCCTGATACCATTTCTCCCACACTATATAATATTCTGCTTCCTCTTTTTCTTGTATTTCCTTTGTGAGTTTTTGTGCACTCTGATTGTCCTTTTGAAAACTATTTCAACTCTGGGAATCATTGTTGTTCAGAATGCAACCCTGGAAGCCATGAGATTTGCTAAAAGACCATTACAAAAGCCCAGCAATGACTCCAAAACTGAGTTTGTGTGTTTTTTCTTTTGCAATACTTCCACATTGTAAATGGATTGGACCTTTTCCTGGAGTGTCACACTCTGGTTTTCGGTCCTAATTAATATTATTATTGTCTTCTTTGCTAGGACCACAGTTTCTAACATGTTTCCCCACCTTCCTCACTTTGTATGCTGTTTATTTTCTCCCCTGCCATCACTCTGCTGAACACTAATCCCGAACAACACTGTCTCATTTCTAATTTTTTCACATCCTCTCATCTTCTCCTTTTCGTTTCTTATGATTTATTAATTGTTGTTTGTAACTTATGCTAAATCATTGAGACTTATGCTAAATCATTGAGACTATGCTTATGAGCTATGACCTATGACTTGATGTTTATATATACACTGTGGGCTTATGCACCAGAGACAAATTCCTTGTGTGTCCGATCACATTTGACCAAAAAAAATTATATTCTGCATTCTATTCTATTCTATTCTATTCTATTCTATTCTATTCTATTCTATTCTGTTCTGCATTCTGTTCTATTCTATTCTATTCTGCATTCTGTTCTATTCTATTCTATTCCATTCTATTCTATTCTGCATTCTATTCTGTTCTGCATTCTATTCTATTCTATTCTATTCTGCATTCTGTTCTGTTCTGCATTCTATTCTATTCTATTCTATTCTATTCTATTCTATTCTGCATTGTATTGTATTGTATTGTATTGCATTGTATTGTATTGTATTCTATTCTATTCTATTCTATTCTATTCTATTCTGCATTGTGTTCTATTCTATTCCCTTTTATTCTATTCTGCATTCTATTCTGTTCTGCATTCTATTCCATTCCATTCCATTCCATTCCATTCTATTCTATTCTATTCTATTCTATTCTATTCTATTCTATTCTGCATTCTGTTCTGTTCTGCGTTTTGTTCTGTTCTGCATTCTGTTCTGTTCTGTTCCATTATTCTATTATTCTATCCTATTCCTATTCCATTCCTGATGAAACTGGAAAATTCTGGGCTATTTTAGAGCCCTTTAGCTAGGAAAGCACCAAAGCATCCGAACTGCAGGAGAACCTGCAAGTATCCTGAGAATTTCTGAAAGGAGTTTCAGGATCTTTATTTTTATTTTATTTATTTTGTCACAACATCATACAAAAAGATTATATAGTATATACACATATAAACATATATCTCAAACACAGCAGGCAATCCTCTAGCCACTGTCCCTTCCAGGTGAATCGTACCTTAGTGAAATTAACCCTTTTGATGGCTCACGGTCAAATTTCAACACTGCAAACTCCCAAAATTCTTCCAGGAGCAAATTCCCTCCAATAATGAGATCACCAGACCTATTGTAAACTTCCACCATTTGCAAATGATTCCTCGGTACACACACAGTTTGTGTTATCTTATGAGATGTTGAAGGCAGGATCCAAAAGAGAAGCATCAGGAGAGGCAGCCCATTCATTATTCTCACCTTCCTTCCGAGACCAAAAACCAAGGCTTAGTTAGAAGTTGAACTCCAGTGTCTCTCATGCAATTTCAACAAAGCTTTGGCACAGAAGGAGGACGTTCCTTCACCTGGGATGGGCTTGGGAGGAAGAAAAAAATTAATATCAAGTGTGCTTTCTCTTACCTGGCTTCACTTGTCACTGAAGAGAAAATTGAAGCCACTTAAGTTTCGTTGATTGCAAGAAACTATTGCTTTGCAAAGGAACCTAAGGTGACATGTCCCGCTCCTCTTGGGAGGGCTTAGACCTTCCTTCATTTAAGCAGGTTGTATCTCGAAAGACTTTTGTGGGTAGAAATCTATGGGGGATACATGAAGAATTACTGTTCTTCTGATAATTGCAAGGAACAGTACCATCGTACACATTTAGTAATAGGTTATCTTTACACATCAGAAGTGGGGGAAAGTCTATGTCTTTTGAAGCAGATGGACTCGAGGTCACGGTAGAGGTGGCACTTGGCCTACCTGAAACTGAGCACCTGCACTCAAGATGGAGTCTGTCCTGTGCCAGAGTTTGCTCAGATACAGGTGTAAAGAGAACCCCCCTCCCCAGAATAAAATATCCTACCCAAAATAAAATATTCCCCCAAGGATAACAGAATAACAGAGTTGGATGAGACCTTAGAGGTCGTCTATTCCAGGGGTCACCAACCTTTCGGACCTCAGGGACCACTAAATTCATAATTTTAAATCCCGCGGACCACTAATACGATCTGCCTAATGACCGCCTGGGCGGGCGTGGCTAGGTAGTCATGGGACTGGGTGGGCAGGGCCAGCTCAATGTCACATTGAGGGGCACTTTGCCAGCCTCTACTCACCCCTCCCCTCCCAGCCCCTCCTCTCCTGCCCGCCTGGGCTCCTTAGGGTCCCAACCTTCCGTCGCGAGCTTAAAACGCATTTATTCATCTGCGCAGGACTGGATTAGATTTTAAATTTATACTAGTTTTAAATGGGTTTTATTATTTATATTGCTTTTTAATAATTCGGCCATGTAGAATAAGTTTTTTAACTGTTATTTTAGTCTGTATTTATATGTGCTTTTTACTTGCCTGTGAACCGCCCTGAGTCCCTAGGGAGATAGGGCGGTATATAAATGTGATAAAATAAATAAATAAAATAAATAAATAAACAGGAAGCAGTTGCTGGAGCTAAGCAGCCACCATGAGAAAGAGTTGGCAAAACAGCTCAGTTCAGATTGGATCTGACCAAGAAGGAGGCTCAGCAGAAGCACCTCACTGAGGACTAGGAGCATAGGCTTTCCAAGCAGAGGGAAGACCTGCGAGAGTGCAAGGCCAGATACTGGCGCCTGGAGGCTCAGCGGGCTGAGATGGTCAGCCAGTTCCAGACCATGAGGCAGTCCAGTGGTGGGATTCAATTAATTTAACAACCGGTTCTCTGCCCTAATGATTTCTTCCAACCACCAGTTCACCAAACTGCTCAGAAAGTTAACAACCGGTTCTCCCGAAGGGGTGCGAACTGGCTGAATCCCACCACTGAGGTAGTCCCACTTGAACTGGGTCTTCGCTACCAGCAGCGCTTCCCTCCAGCCTTTGCCCAAAGCCCTGAACCAGGAGGCCGAAGTCGGAATTACTGTCCCCCTCTCACCTCCCACAAAAAGTGGGAGACTCTCTGCAGCAACACAAACATTCATTGCACGTATCTGTCCCAGGGGCCGGGTTTGAGGACCCCTGGTTTAGTGCAATATAAAAAAATGCAAATAATTTTTCTGCGGACCACCAAAATTTTCTCGTGGACCACCAGTTGGTGACTGCTGACCTGAACTGGTTTGAACCGGCTGAATACCACCTCTGAAGAGTTTATAAACTATGAGAAATGTTTTCTCTGAGTAAATCCATAGTCACACGCCTGGCATTGAGGTTTCTTGAATAAAATCAGAGTGGGGAATCATAGTCGGGGGTTCTTATTTTAAGAACTTTTTTGTAGAAGGCGAAAGGAGGGTTTGTTTTAAAAGAAAACATTCTCCAAACTTGGTTGGCTTGACGTTTGAGGTGTCCTGGTGTTTAATAAAACTTATGAGCAATTAAAACAACAACAAAAAACTAGAAAAGATAACTTGAATCACAATGCTTCTTGGATATTCATGTGACAAATAGTATTGTTTTTGGTTTTCATGTCCATTTTTTGGGGGAATTTTTTAAAATTTTATTTTATACACAAACAAACACATAATAAATCAGTCATTCCTTCCATGTGACATCTTGGTGTTTTCTCCATATCTTCGACTTTTTGTTGTTTTATTCTGTCTTCATTCACACTTAATCTATTACAACATTTCTCCAAAAATACACTATTCTAATTATACCATTCTCTTACATAACTATTAATTTGTTTATCTATATCTCTTTTCCAGCCAATGGTAAAATTGAACCCATATTTTAAAATATTCTGAATTCCCTCTTTCTTTAATTATCAATCTATCCATTTCTGCACGTTCTAAGCTTTTTTTAAATTACTTCTTCTTCTAAAGGTATTTTCTCTACTTTCCAATTTTGTGCAAAAATAATCCTTGCAGCTGTTATAACACATATAATCAAATAAATATTTCCTTTACTAATTTTTTTCTGGGAGGATACCCAATAGGAACAGCTCCGGTTTTAAATCAACATGTTGTGGTATCATTTCTTCTAGCCATATCTTAATTTTATTCCAATAGTTTTTAGCTTCTGGGCATGTCCACCACATGTGATAGTAAGATCCTGGTAACTTGTGACATTTCCAACATTTAGCTGATTTATCTTTAAACATTTTCATGTCCATTTTAGTGATAGTGGACGTATCTAATATAACTGAACCACAGCAGGAAAATTCATCAGGTGACAGAAAACAAAAACAAACCAAGAAGTGGTTTCCAAATCTCTCAAGAGACTTGAGAGGTGAGTGGACATTACTAAGCTCATGGTCTTTAACTTTCTGCATGGTACCTGTAATGTGGTTGACCAACTCTTTGTTCTAGGGAAGGATCATTTCACCATGGAGAAATGAGAATTGATGCAAGCTTAACTCATGAAGGGTCTATATAAGTGCCAAATAGAGCCTGTGACTTGGGGAAGAAGAACAATACCTTGAGAATTATTGTTCTTCTGATAATTGCAAGGAAAAGCAATTGCCCTAATCTAGTTAGGACACTGGCTTTTCTTCCTTTACCAGAAGCTGAAAAACATGTTTGTGTCTCTTGTTGTTAATCCACAGAACAATGGACGTGAAAGTCAAGGTGAAGCTTGGTAGGTGGACTACAGGAAGCATGCGACAGGACATTTAGCCGGTGCCCTAGTTTGTTCAGAATAGCAGAATGGGAAGGGACCTTGGAGGTCTTCTAGTCTAACCCCCTGCTCAGATAGTATAAGCACCTAGTGGCACATGAAAATCAGTAAATGTGGGCAATGTCTCATTTTGGATGAAATAACTGGTTCCATATTTATGTCTGGAACTCAGCCTCAATGCCAGCTCATTTATCAGAACAGAATGATAGAGCTGGAAGGGACTTTGGAAGTCTTCTAGTCCAGGGGTCCTCAAACTTATCAACTTTAAGCCTGGTGGACTTCAACTTCCAGAAATCCCCAGCCAGCAAAGCTGTCCCAGTATTCTGGGAGTTGAAGTCCTCCAGGCTTAAAGTTGCCAAGGTTGGAGACCTCTATTTTAGTCCAACCCCTCTGCTCAGCAGGAGGCCTTGTTACCTTTCTGGACAAATGGGATGTCCAATTTCTTCTTAAAAAACTTTCCACAACTTCTGGGCAAGTTGTTCCACTGATTAATTGTTCTCACTATCAGGAAATTTCTCCTTAGTTCTAGGTCGCTTCTCTCTTTGTTCAGTTTCCATCCATAGCTTCTTGTATTGACTAGATTGAATACTTATTTTTACCCTCTAGTTCTTATGAAGAAAAAGGAAAGGAGGGAAGGGGAACTATATTTAAACTTGGAAAATTGTGACGATAAAACCTTGCAATAAAATCAGAATTATCATTCCTAACTCTGGTTTCCTAGTCTGGTCTACCTTGCCGGTTGACATAACGGCAGAGACATGGGAGATAGGGAGTGGTGGGTTTCAAATATTTTTACTACCCGTTCTGTAGGTGTGGTTTGGTGGGCGTGGCAGGGAAGAATACTGTAAAATCTCCATTCCTACCCCACTCCGAGGGAAGGTTACTGCAAAATCTCCATTTCCTCCCGATCAGCTGGGACTTGGGAGGCAGAGAATAGATGGGGGCGGAGTCAATCAGAATTTTTACTACCGGTTCTCCGAACTACTCAAAATTTCCACTACCAGTTCTCCAGAACTGGTCAGAACCTGCTGAAACCCACCTCTGGAGGTAGGAAAAGTGAGGGGCTCTTCCATAGGGGCCCCTCAACACACATGCAGCTTTTATCCATTTAGTGGTTAGCAGGTCCCAGCAGAGCAGCAGCCCAGGGGAGGCAGCCCAGTCATTCTTTTTTTTTTTTTTCACCATAAAAAAGTTTTATTTTTACAATCATGTCAAACAACTCATTCAATGTACAGTTATATACAATTAGTCGGGCCTGCCCAGTCACCACCCCCCTTTTTAACACTCTTCCCTCTTCTACCTTCTACTTTCCAGACCTTCCTTTCCTTCTCTTATCTACATCCTCTCCTCCCTCCACCCTACACCTTCCTTCTCCCTCTTCTACCCCTCTTCCTTCCTCTTCTCCTCTTTCCTACCTCCTACTCTCTCTTTTCTCCCTCCCCACCATTCTAAAATGGTAACTGGGCAGACCCGACCCTACATTAATTATATTTATACATCTTCAATAATCCCTGTACATTAACCATCACTCCATCTCTAGCCTCAACCCCCCAATTCCCCTCCCCCTTACCCCCCACCCCCCACCCCGACTTCCCAGAACAAAATGCAGGGTATCAAAACTAACAATCATAATCTAAAATAATTCCTAAATTATAATCTCTAGTCTCTCCACACTTAATCACACTCTCAATTCCCCTCTCCTTCAGAAATATATCTAATACAAAATATTTCCTAAATTTACTCATATGCTATTCGATATTTTTTTATCTGATACTTATTTTGAATATAATCAATCCACATTTTCCATTCTAAAATATATTTTTCTTGTGTATAGTCTTTCAAGTAAGCAGAGATTTTTGCCATTTCTGCCAGATTTGATACTTTAAGTGTCCATTCTTCAATTGTAGGTAATTCTTCTTTCTTCCAATATTGAGCAATCAAAAGTCTTGCGGCTGTTATTAAGTTCAAAATCAATTTAGTCTCTATAGCTGTACAATCCATAATTATTCCTAGTAAAAAGAACTGCGGGGTAAACTTAATCTTCTTTTTCAAAATATTCTGCATGATCCACCATACTTTAATCCAAAATGCTTTAACTTTTTTACAAGTCCACCATATATGGTAATAAGTGGCATCTTCACAATCGCATCTCCAACATTTAGCCTGTACATTAGCAGCCCAGTCATTCTTGTGATCTTCTCTCTTAAAAGTGTGAAACTGCCCAGGTGGAAAGAGATGTAAATAGCCATCTCTTTAATATCTATGCGCATTTTCCAAGTTAATCACTGGGACCTCAGTGGGAAAATCTGGAATTAGGTGAAAAAGGCAGGGGATTCCCAAAACCAAAATAAAAGTTCTCAATTCTGCAAAATAAATCAGAGATTCTTGTTCCTCATTATATTCTCTCTACAATTCAGATTTGGTCTTAGTAGAATAATGTAACACTTGGGGAAAAAAATACAGGCCAGGAGAGCAGCTCCAGAAGCCAAGATGGAGAAGATCTCCACAGCCACCATGGACTTCCCTTTGGTGCTCAGGTAGGCAGGAAGGAAGGTGACCCAAACACAGGAAAAGACCAGCATGCTAAATGTAATGAACTTGGCTTCATTAAAGCTGTCAGGCAATTTCCTAGCTAGAAAGGCTACCATGAAACTGATGAGAGCCAGGAAACCCAGATAGGCAAGGACAATGTAGAACATTAAAGCTGAACCTTCCTTGCATTCCAAGATGGCCTCTCCTACCAAGGAGTGGAAGTCCATGTTGGGAAATGGGGGAGAGGTTCCCAGCCAGGTGGCACAAAGAACTGCTTGGACCAGAGGACAGGATAAGACAATGGAGTTGGTCAGTGGTTTTCCCAAGAGTTTCCTTGTCTTGTTCCCTGGCTTGGTGGCCATGAAGGCCAGAACCACCATGACTGTTTTTGCCAAAACAGAGGAAACTGCCAGGGAAAAGAGAATGGCAAAGGTAGTTTGTCGGAAGAGACAGGTGAGCTTCCCAGGTTGACCAATGAAGAGGAAGGAGCAGAGGAAGCAGAGCAGGAGGGAAGTCAGGAGGATGTAGGTGAGATCTCGGTTGTTGGCCTTGACAATTGGTGTGTCATGATGTTTACGGACAATCACCAGGACACCAGTTGCAATCAGCGAAAGGAAAAGAGCTAAAGAAGCTAAAGTGTATCCCAGAGTCTCTTGATAGGAAAGGAAGTGGATCTTCTTGGAAATGCAGTGGTCCTTCTCCTTATTGGGATATTGGTCTTCTGGGCAAAGGTCACAGCGAGCTGCATCTGAAATTAAGAATATTTGTGTCAGGATTGTAGGGACGTCTGCCATGAGCATTCTCCATCCCCAAGGGTGACATGACTATCCTTTTTCTCCTCTGGCCAACCCACAAACGATGATAGTTATTCTGATGGGATATGACAGTAGATATGATTAGTAGGGGAGCCATACTGTCTGCCCTAAAACTGTCCTACATAACATTATGGAGGAGCAGAAAAGTGGCCTGCCGGGGCAGGATAGCTCAGAACCATAAACTGACAGTTTGTCATGTCCCCCTCCCCCTCCGACAGCCGGGTCTGGGAAGTCCGTATCAAGCGTGGCCACAAAGCCTCTGCAGCATTGCCAAATTCCTTTCAGAGTTCTCAGGACAGGCAGGAATCCAAGGTGTGACTTCAGCAAACCAGATGAGACTTTGCTTGACTCAAGGAATGCCAAAAAGCAGATCCTTTATATAGGCCATGGGGTGTGGCTCCATGACTCAGCACTTATCCAGGCCTGCCCCTCCCTTCCTTTTGCTGACGTCGCCTCTCAGATCTCCGGAAGCGGGGATCCGTCCACTGTGACTTTCCGTCCTCCTGATCTGCTGCTGGCAATTTTAGCACGTGGCTGGCTTCGTGCTCACACGCTGTAGGAGGGAGGTTTGTTTGCTCATTCCCGACATTCTGTCTGGGCATGGTGCCAGGGCTGGGGGCTGGAGGCATGCCAGGCCGTTCCTCTTCATTATCAGACTCTGACTCAGATAGCAGGAGATGGGAGGGGCCCGGCTGAGGAGAGGAGGACAGGCGAGGCACAACACAGTTTCTGCGCAAAAGTAAAACTACTCTGATATAGTTCAATCCTAACAGCAATGACAAAATATCTTTATCTACTCAATGACTTCTTAGATCAGTGAATCCATGGTACACATGCCGGAAGCAGCATGCGAAACCATCCCGCAAAGAATGTGTGGCCTTGCTGGTTCCTCTTCTGCGTTCCTGTGATCACATGAGTGTATGGGAGCGCCAATACCCAAAAGGCCGGCGGTCCATCGCGTGGGGAGCGGCGGAACCTGGAAAACCGGCGCTCCAGCACACATGTGCAGGCCAGCACACGACCTTCCCAGTAGACATTGCGTGCATGGGCGAAGACCAGCTGTTCATTGGGCGTGCTTCCATGCCGGTATCTGGGTGTTTGGGTGCTGGATCACGCATGCATAACCGATCGCTGCCCTTCCGGGTACTGGTGCTTCTCTGCGCGCAAAGGTCATCGGGGCCATGCATACCTCACGGGATGGTTTCGTGTGACACTTCTGGCATGCAGGCCGGCACGCAGGAACGTCAAAGGTTCACCATCAAAGGTTCATCCTAGCTCCTCCAAGATCTGCATTTGAAAAGTGTTCTACCTGTCTGATTTGAGATGGTTCCTTCTGGACAAGGAACACATTGGTAGCAGCAAACCGGCTCACCCTCTGGAACTCTTCTCCTCTCTCCTGCCTGGCACCTCTTCTTGCCACACCTGGCAAAGGGCACCTTCTAAGAGAGAAAAGAGAAATATTTGAGGTGACCATAACATTCTTCATTTATTTATTTCCACATTCCCATTTACCTCTTGAGAATGTCTGCATAAGAAATTGTTCATCACGGTCTCATAGAAAAAGAAGGAAAAGGAAAAGCTCCTGGGAGAATTAGGCCAGTGGCACTAGTGACTCACCAAAGGATGCTAACGGGGGTGAAAGGTAAAATTTGTTGCTACCGGTTCTGTGGGTGTGGCCAAGTTTTTTTTTTTACTTTTAAAACCATTTTTTCTACAACCTCTTCGGCCGAAGAGGTTGTAAAAAATGCTTTTAAAAGCCTCTGACGATCAGGCAACTCAGCTGGGATCGCCAGAGCCTTTTAAAAGCATTTTTTCTGCAACCGCTTTGGCCAAAGAGGTTTTTTAAAAAAAATGCTTTTAAAAGGTCCTGACAGCTCTACAGACTACGGCGTTAGAAGTCTAAAAAAGACTGCTTTTCAACGCAGCGGAGCCATACCGGAAGTCCTCATCCAATATTTTTTTTAGTTTCGGAGCATAACCACCATATATGAAAGAAGGTACCTATCTTTTGTCCACATTCCCAACATTTGGGATTAAAATTTTAGTATTTTCTAAAGCTATAGAACTGTTTTCAGTTCCAAAGATGTTCAGCATCCCCAAGAGACAGTGATGCTTTTTCTGAATTTACAACTTTTCTTCCCAGCTCACCTTTGAGGCCCAGATGATCGCATCAGAGTTAATGGTGAAATCCTGGCCTGGGGCAGCCCTGGGATCTTTTTGCCCAACTTTCACAGAGAATAAAGACTTATTGGGGTGGGCAACCCAGTTGAAGATATCGTAACGAGCAATTCTCAGTCCATTTTGTGAGAAGGAGACAAGATCTCCGGCACTGTTGTTGAAGTGCAGATTCCTCAAATTGGCAAGTATCTGAAAGAAAAAGAGATCTTCAGAAATCGGAGCAATAGGATGAAATTCAGAAATCATATAATAATAATAATAATAATAATAATAATAATAATAATAATAATAATAATAATTATTATTATTATATTATTATAATATTAATTAATTAATTATTATATTAATTATTATTATTATTATTATTATTATTATTATTATTATTATTATTATTATTATTATTATTATTATTATTATTTAATTTTTATACCGACCTTCTCCCGAAGGACTCAGGGCAGTTTACAGCCAAGTAAAAACAACAATCAATAACACAATACAAATAAAACAATAACTAAAAAACTTATTCAAATTTGGCCCCAATTTAAAATACATTTTAAAAAAACCATAAAACCCAATTAAAAATTAAAAACCCAATAATAACATCTAAAAATTCTATGCCAGTCCTGCGCGGAAAAATAGGTACGTCTTCAGCTCGCGGCGGAAGGTCCGAAGGTCAGGGAGTTGTCGGAATTCAGAGGGAAGCTCGTTCCACAGGGTGGGAGCCCCCACAGAGAAGGCCCTTCCCCTGGGGGCTGCCAACCGACATTGCTTGGCTGACAGCATCCTAAGGAGTCCCTTTCTGTGAGAGCGCACGGGTCGCTGGGAGGGAAACGGTGGCAGTAGGCGGTCCCGTAAATAACCCGGTCCTAAGCCATGGAGCGCTTTAAAGGTGGTAACCAACACCTTGAAGTGCACCCAGAAGACCACAGGCAGCCAGTGCAGCTTGCGCAGGATTGGTGTTATAAGGGAGCCATGAGCAGTTCCCTCTATATCGTGGCTACTATCATTTTGTGATGATCATCATCTTAGTAAACAGCTGTATATCTGAGAAGGTAGAGTTGGCACCTTGGTTGAGATATGAGCAACCATATTGTGACTCCAGCCCTTGAGCTTGGCCTCCTGGAGCAGGATGACTCGGGGAGTGAGGAGGAGGAGGAGCAGACAAGGCCTCCTTCTCCTGGGCTTTCCCCCACCCTGGCACTGTCCCAGGTGCCAGCTGCAGGCCAGGAGGAGGAGGAGCTGACAAGGCCTCTTTCCCCCGACCCCTCCTCCTCCTCCATGGCAATGCCCCAAGTGCCAGCTGCTGAGGATCAATCTTGGCTCGATCCGAGACAGCGATGCCGAGATAGGCGTGCGCAGCAGAAGAAGAGGTGGGGCAGGCCCAGGAAGTGCTGAGTCATGGAGCCACAACCCACAGGGGAAAAAAGCAGGTGGAGTTGCTCTGTAGGCTCTTGTGTCGGACAAAGCTACAAGCTACTAGGGTGAACTGCTTCGTGTGAGCTTCAGACAACTTTTGGATTGAAGGCTGGGATTTCTTCATGAGTAACTTTTGATAATCCTGCAGACTCCTGGTTGCTCCAGCAACGGACTGTCAGCATGCTGCTACTTGGTAAGAGACTTGGCAGGCATGTGGAGAAACGTTGCCAGAACTTTTCTCTGCCAAAGAAAACCCGGCCAATTGTAAATAAATTGCTGGCAGACGGCCTTCGGCTGGCGTGTTTTCTTAGGAGAGTTGCGGGGGGACAGAACAAACCAGGAGTAACATCCAATATTTGACTCAATTCTCAACAATATAAAATATTTTCTTTATCACTGGGCATCTGTATTTTGGCTTCCACAACTCCAGTTTTAATCAAATGACAGACTTACAGGAACAACTTGCTTCCAGAAGTTGTGGGTACTCCATCACTGCAAATTTTTAAGAAGAGATTGGGCAACTTTTGTCTGAAATGGTATAAAGCTTGCTGCTTGAGTAGGGGGTTGGACTAGAAGACCTCCAAGGTCCTGTCCAATTCTCTTGTTCTTTTAAGAATTTGAACGCTACAAAAAAATAGCATTTGGGGCGGAGTCACACAGGATAATAACTAATAGAAACATAAATCAAGGTTGAAATGAATTGAGTTGAATTATCTTTTGACAGGTTGGATTCAGGTACATACTGAGGGAAACTGAGGAGGTGCTGCAGTTAATGCCTGTTAGGACTTCATGCGTTTGTGCAAAATTCTTCAGCAGGATAATTGAAGTCCTAATAGGAAGATCTGCAGCACCTCCTCCCTGGTCACCCTTGAAGTTCAAGACCGGGATACCTACGAAACCGCCTTCTGCCACCGATAGCCTCCCAACGACCTGTGCGCTCCCACAGAGTGGGCCTGCTCCGGGTGCCATCATCCAAAAAATGTTGGTTGGTGGCCCCCAGGGGGAGAGCCTTCTCTGTGGCAGCACCGGCCCTTTGGAACGAGTTACCTCCGGGGTTACGCCAACTCCCCAACCTCCGAACCTTCAAGCGGGAATTGAAGACTCTATTATTTAATCGTGCAGGACTAGCCTAAGTGTGTTTTAATTAATTTATTTATAATTTTAAATTTTAAAGGGTTTTATATCAGTCTATGACCATTTCAGCTAATTAGGCCTATTAAATATTTCGTTTTAAATTCGTTTTTGTTATTTATATTTTGTATATTCTGTGTTTTTAATATGGATGTAAACCGCCCTGAGTCCTTCAGGAGAAGGGCGGTATAAAAATTAAATTATAAATAATAAAGAAAGAAAGAAAACCTTTCAGAACCATATATGAGAAGCTTTCCTTGATGGACAAATGGTTTATGTGACTTTTCTTTTATATATTTCTTTTATTTCTTTTCTTTTATTTATTTATTTTGTCACAACAGTATATATAAGCATAAGCATGAAATAACTATACGAATTTGATACAATCAAAGGGAACATTAGGACAGGGACGGTAGGAACATTGGTGCTCTTATGCACGCCCCTTACAGACCTCTTAGGAATGGGGTGAGGTCAATAGTATATAGTCTTTGGTTAAAGTTTTGGGGATTTTGGGAAGAGACCACAGAGTCTGGTAGTGCATTCCAGGCATTAACAACTCTGCTGCTGAAGTCATATTTTCTGCAATTGAGATTGGAGCGGTTCACATTAAGCTTCAGTCTTAAAGCATTGAGTCATGCCAGCCACATGACCATGGAGACGTCTTCGGACAGCGCTGGCTCTTCGGCTTTGAAACGGAGATGAGCACCGCCCCCTAGAGTCGGCAACAACTAGCACTAAGTGCAAGGGAAACCTTTACCTTTATACTATACAAAGCATATATATAAGCATAAGCATGAAATAACTATACGAATTTGATACAATCAAAGGGAACATTAGGACAGGAATGGTAGGCACGTGGGTGCTCTTATGCACGCCCCTTACAGACCTCTTAGGAATGGGGTGAGGTCAAAAGTAGATAGTTTTTGGTTAAAGCTTTGGGGATTTTGGGAAGAGACCACAGAGTCAGGTAGTGCATTCCAGGCATTAACACCTCTGTTAATTAAATCTTTTTAATTAAACCTGTTAACCCTCTCTTTCAACAAAACATTATATTTAATTCATATTATTGTTTTTTTAATTTAATGGCTGTTTTAATCTGTTCAGAGTTGCAATGATATGATACCCTTTGATACGATATCAAGAAATGCATATGAGAAGCTTCCTTCTCTATGGATCATTGGACTGGATAAAATGTTGCAGAGATTACCTGCCATGGCTGGACATTTGAGATCCTCTTTCCAAGCTTCCGCATAGCTGGTTGCGCTCCTGAGCCATAAATTGTATGCAACGCATGTGCCACAGCATAAATGGCGTTGTAGATATTGTAACTTTCACCTGTCATGCTCATTTCAAAAATTAAATCTGGAAGATCCTGTAAATTTTCCTTTCCTGTACATGGTTGTTCCCCTTTTGGAAGGACCTTGCCTGGTTTTGGAATAATGCAGTCAAAGAGCATTTCCCACCAATGCAGGAGAAAGACGTCCCCTTCTTTGATCAAATGTTCTAAAGACAGAAGGAAGTGGCTGAATTCTGAGACATCGCCAGTCTGGTCCCTAAACTGCAAAGCCCCATGCAAGACCTTTACACCTTGAAAAACATCTCCAACCAGAGTAAATTTCCAATGAGATGTTAGGATCCAAACGTTCTCGACCTTTCTATATTTTACACAAAGTTTCAGAACTGTCAAAAAATTTGCAATATCAGTGGAGTCTCCAAACAGAATCATGACTTCAGCTTTAAACAAAACGTTGAACCTTAATTCATTTAGCAAAAGAGTAAATTCATCGGATTTCCACTTTTCAGTGAAGGCCAGGCAGATCTCCTTCTCCTTCAGCATTGGCACCAGAGTCGAGATGAAACGTTCTCCACTGTCATCTTCAGAGGCCACCAGCCCAACCCAGTTCCACTGGAAATGCAGGAGCAGCTGAACTAAACCCACACATTCAGGAAAGTCACTGGGATTAATCCAGAAAAAGGAAGGATAAACTGGTCTATATTCCTGAGGGAACTCAAAGCCAACACCGAGCTGGAGAGACAGAGATTCCTCTTTCAAAGACATACTACAGATTTGTGCTTACTTTAGGGGTCTCTATTGCCTGCTTTTTTGCCTACCAGTCAAGCAGACTTACTTTTGATTAAAGTAAGTTTAAGCTGCTTCTCTTCCTAGGAAGAGCTGCTAGTTACATACTTTGTCTGGTTGTAACATGTCAGAAGCCAAGAAATTGTTAACCTGATACAGGTAATAAATTGCAAATGAAACGGTTTTGAAATGAAATAAGCTTTTATGAAAGTTAGAAATTAATTCTTCTCAGCCTCTTGTGGCTCAAAAGACTAATGCAGTCTGTTATTAACACAGCTGCTTGCAATTACTGCAGGTTCTAGTCCCACCAGGCCCAAGGTTGACTCAGCCTTCCATCCTTTATAAGGTAGGTAAAATGAGGACCCAGATTGTTGGGGGCAATAAGTTGACTTTGTATATAAATATACAAATAGGATGAAGACTATTGCTAACATAGTGTAAGCCGCCCTGAGTCTTCGGAGAAGGGCGGGATATAAATACAAATAATAAAAAAAAAAGTACAGCATTTCAGAATTTTTTCATTATTGGTCTGCTAGGATTATAGAACTTGAAACACAAAAAATACAGAAATGAATTCAACTATAGAATATCCCCCTCAACAACTTCACCTTCATCCTTGTCTTCTCTGTGTGTTTCTCTTCTTTGTCTACACCAGAGGTGGGTTTCAGCAGGTTCTGACCAGTTCTGGAGAACCAGTAGTGGAAATTTTGAGTAGACTGGAGAACTGGTAGTAAAAATTCTGACTGGCCCTACCCGCCATCTATTCTCTGCCTCCCAAGTCCCAGCTGATCGGGAGGAAATGGGGATTTTGCAGTAACCTTCCCCTGGATTGGGGAGGGAATGGAGGTTTTACAGTATCTTTCCCCTGGAGGGGGTGGAAATGGAGATTTTATCCTTCCCCTGCCACGCCCACCAAGCCACGCCATGCCCACCAAGCCACACCCACAGAACCGGTAGTAAACAAATTTGAAACCCATCACTGGTCTACACCATATTGTATCCAATGGATCCCCCATACCTGTGGGACCTTGTAGATGTTGAAGATGGAGGCCATCAGCCTTGAGGATTTGGGGTTGTCACCTCCAATGACAGAGAGCAGACGGTCCTGCCTGTCGCATTTATAACCTGGAACCATTTGGCCTCGTGTGGAGAGAAAGGAGAGGCTGATTAAAGAAATCTTCCTCTCCATCCGAACATTGTCACAAATCTGGAAGCCAAGGGTGATATTGGGGAGGAGAGCCAACTCTTTGTTGATCTGTGTGACTGCAAACACTAAAGCCAGGAACTGCTGGTATTTCTTGAGTATGGGTCTATAGTAAAGAAAACATTGAGAACATTACAGGGGAAAATGTGTGTGCTGCTAAAATTTGCCTAGTCAAAATTTTTAATGTTGTTTCAAGGAGCAATTCCCAGATTTCATTGAGTTGTGTTTTTTTCATAGATGCCATTTGATTAAAATTGTATGGCTTAGTGACACAGGAGATAGGCAAGCTGTTCCATTATTTAATTAGGTAATTTTTCTTTAGTTCTAAGTTGTTTCTCTCCTTGTTAGTTTCCAACCATTGTTTTTTATCTTGGTGCTTTGGAAAACAGTTTGAGCCCTTTGTCTTTGTAGAAGCCCTTCAAATATTGGAGCAGTGCTAGCATGTCCCCCCCTACTCCTTCTTTTCATTAGACTAGACATAACCCAATTCCTGTAACTGTTCTTTGTACGTGTTAGCCTTCAGTCCCGTAATCATCTTTGTGGCTCTTCTCTGCAGGCTTTCCCGAGTCTCAAAATCTTTTTGAGACTGCTCACCACAATACAAAATTGATCTTATTACAGTACCATGCAATGAAAAATGAATAAACTTCCCTTTGAGTTTTCTATTATGCTTTTCTGTCCAAATTAACATTATGTCAACTTTTTTTTTAGGCCAGCACAGTTTCAAATGTGTTGTACCTTCCTCACTTTTTACGAGGTCTAGCATCTTCCTGATATAGAGTTCTAGAATGATTGAGTATTGTAGCGTGTTTTGTGATCAAAGTCAAGAACTACACTTGGACATTAGAACGCTAGAACAAGGATTTCTGAAAGAAATCCCTGAATCCAGAACACAACAAAAAAAATCATGCATTTTTCACCCTGCCAAGTGAAACTTACAAAATATTAATAGGAAGCCGGAATGGTTCCGTCTGAAAATATGGGACTCTGGAAGACATAAGAGTTGCCAAGGGTAAGTTCCCACCAATCATGAGATCACCAGGCCTGTAATAGGTCCATCTTCCGTAAGGCTTGAACAAATTCCTCAACACACATACGGTTTGCTTCCTCTTAGCAGAGGTTGGAGGAAAGAGGCAGAAGAGCAGCAGCAGGAGAGGCCATCCAGCCATTCTTGTCCCTCCTAAATCAGAAATCGAGCTTCGTGCAGAAGCTGAATTGCATGAATGAACAAAGAGAAAAGAATAACTCTTTTCAAGACAAGATGACATATCCTGCCCCTAGTGGAAGACTTTGGAACATGTTTTCAAAGCAGGTTTTATCCTGGAATAACTTGGGGGACAGAAATCCAGAGGGATACATTAAGAACGAGTCTTCTGATAATTGCAAAGGAAAGGAATCCTCCTATCCACTTAGAAATAGATTTTATTTAAACACCAGAATGAGGAAAAACATGTTTGTGTCTCTTGTTGTTAATCCTTAGTGCAGGTAGACTTGGGAGTCAAGGTGAAGTTGGGTTTTTGACCTACATGAAATTGAACCCTTGAAAACAAGATGGAGTTTGGTCTGAGCCACAGTTTTTTGGATAGTATTGAGTGCTAATGGGGCATAGTGGCTGAGGACAATCAGTGGTATTCTAGTAAATTTGAACAATCATTCCAAAATTTAAACCAAATATCTGGTTTACTTATACTCTTTACGGGTAAAGAGTATAAGTAAGCTCAAACTGCCCAAGGAGCTGCTGATCCAATTCTACAGAGGAATTATTGAGTCTGTCATTTGCACCTCTATAACTGTCTGGTTCGGTTCTGCAACCCAACAAGAAAAACACAGACTTCAGAGGATAATTAGAACTGCAGAAAAAATAATTGCTACCAACTTGCCTTCCATTGAGGACCTGTATACTGCACGAATCAAGAAGAGGGCCGTGAAAATATTTGCAGATCCCTCGCATCCTGGACATAAACTGTTTCAACTCCTACCCTCAAAACGACGCTATAGAGCACTGCACACCAGAACAACTAGACACAAGAACAGTTTTTTCCCGAAGGCCATCACTCTGCTAAACAAATAATTCCCTCAACACTGTCAGACTATTTACTGAATCTGCACTACTATTAATCGTTTCATAGTTCCCATCACCAATCTCTTTCTACTTATGACTGTATGACTATATGTCAGCCTCCACTCCACTCTTCATTTACTTTTAAATGATTATATCAGTAGATAGAATGTAAAATGTTTATTTCTGTATTATAAACTCTTAGGATCATGAGATGAATCATACCACCATCCGGGGTAAGGGAAAAGAGCTTATTATTAGTGTCGGCTGACATAACTGGGAGGAGGGGTGATTAATGATTGAGTGTTATCAGCGCGCGCTTTCCTAACCGACACTGCATTCCTGAGTTGACTGACATCCAGAGACTTGTGGAAGAAGATTACCACGAGGGGCCGTGAAGGAGTTGGCATTGGACCAGACCAGCCTGACCTCCTGGAGGAGGAGGGACAATTGGGGGGATATGATATGTTTGCCATATTTTGTCTCAGTTCCAGCTTTGCTTGGCTGCTAACCAGACTGTAAAAGTAAAAGTACTTGTTTCATTCCAAATGGAGTCAAGGTGAATTCTTTCCTATTTGCCGTCGGGGTAGCCTGACATTAAGTTGGAACCCCCATCATGTCTAGCAACCAGGGTGGCAAGCGCAATACCGGGGGGGAAGAAAACCCAAATGTGATGGAAGGACTGCCGCCGGCTGAGCTGGGGGAGGCGTCCGGAGGAATTTTTGCTGACACTTTTAACCCCGAGCTGGAAGTTTGCAGGGCTCGGTGGATTGGGCAATTAAAGCTGGAAGAGGAAGGTGGGAACCAAGTGCCAAGAGTTTCAGCCTGGAGTAACAAAAGAGAAAAAAAAGGACGGTGAGCCTTTCGGATTGGCAAGGAGAGAGAGAGAGATAAGAGACAGACGCCAGCTGGAGGAAGCCTTTCGTCTTTTCCGTGAGGTGAAAGTAAGGCTAGCTGTTCGCCAAAGGTATGAATCCCCTGTTCAGTCCTCCAAGGGGGGAGGGGAAGAGGAAGAAGAAATTACAAAGAGGCCCGTTAGAGGTGATTTCCAGGGTGGTGAGATTCCTGAAGAGACGGAAACTCTCTCCCCAGAGGAAGCTGAATTGGATGGGGCCCGGCGCCACCTGCTGACCATGCAAGGCCGCGCAGGGGAAGGAAAAGGCCAAAAATTCCTCCCATATTAGAAAAATTTGATGGAGATGCGAAGGAGCTGGAATTGTTCCTGGCGATAGTGAATGACCACATGTTAGACTGGGGGGGAGATTATTGGTCACAGGCAGCACAAGTTAGAGCTGTGACCCACAATTTGACCGGAAGAGCAGCTGCATGGTTTGTGTCGCTGTATAAAAACCACTCCCCCCTACTGCAAAATTACGAGCATTTTATTACGGCACTAAGGAGGAGGTTTGAGGACCCCTGGCAGAGCAAAGGCCAAAGGTCGAATGAAAACCATCAGGCAAGGGAGGAGACCGGTGGCTGATTATACCCAGGAATTCAGTGATCTAGTCCCCTTGATGAGAGGGTGGTCGGAGGTGATCCTGGTCGACTTTTACAAAGAGGGCCTGAATGGAGATCTCTATGAACTGTGCCGGGCACGAGCGTCTCCAACCACATTGTATGGCTGGTATACCCTGGCAGCAGAGATGGAAATTGAACTAGCGAAGGACCATAGCAGAAAGCAGCGCACTGGAAGACCTTACCCGGCCCATTCTCCTGGGTGGCCCTCAAGGGACATGCCTAGACCAGAGGGAGGGAGACAACGATCGACTGCGTGCTACAGATGCGGAAAAGAGGGCCATCGGGCAGCCGACTGTCGAGTGAAGTTGGTTCCAAGCACGACCCCTGGTGGTGGGAAGGAAGCAGTGAAACCAACTGCTAAGGCGCGAAAACCGGCAAAAGTGGAGGACGGCATTGCCAAGAAGGGCACGCCCATCCAAGAGGACCGCGAAGCGTCGACCGACACTGATGACAGCAAAACCACATCGGAGTCCGACGAAGACTTTCTGGTGAGTTGGGCACGGGGCCCCTTGGACATTCCAGTTAACCTGCATGTTCCCTCCTCGGGCAACAAGGGGGAAATGTTAGCATTATTAGATTCGGGATGTACTAGATGCATGATCAGTCCCGAACTAGTAGAAAAAATGGAACTAAGGTTGAGAACCCTAAGCAGGCCCATAGCATTTGCCCAGTTGGATGGCTCTGTGGCAGGGGGAGGACCCGCCCATTTCGTGACAGAACCCATAGAAATGGAAATTGGAGACCATCGCGAGATTTTAAACTTCATAGTAGCCCCTGGAATGGACCAACCTTTGGTACTAGGACTGTCATGGTTGCGGAAATGGAACCCCCATATTAACTGGAGAACGGGAGTCTTACGGTTCCGCTCAAGAGCGTTAAAAGGAGGAAAAGGGGTTCAAGAAGAGTCAGACTATGGCCATGCTCCAAGATAAATGGGGGCAATGGTTGAACGGATAGATGGGAGGAAAGGATACCTAAGGAGTACTGGGACCTGCGGAAGTCTTTAGTGAGAAAGCATCAGACGTTCTACCTCCCATAGGCCTATTGATTGTGCCATCGACATCCTACCGGGGAAAACTTCCAAAACCAAAAGCTTACCCCATGACCCAAAAGAATTGGGAGAGCTACGAAATTCATAGACAAAAACCTAGAGCGGGCTTTATCCAACCAGCTAGGCCTCGCGTGGCGCGCCTGTGATGTTCCGGGAAAAGAAAGATGGCTCATTTCGTCTTATAGTTGACTATAGAAATTTGAACGCAGTGTGCGCCGAAAACATATACCCCATGCCACTCATGAAAGATATGTTAGCACACTTAGCGAAGGAAGTTCTTCACCAAATTGGACCTCATGAAGCTTATTACAGAGTCCGTATAAAGGAGGGGGATGAATGGAAAACCGCTTTCAACTGTCCACTAGGGTGTTTCCAGTTTCGAGTACTGCCTTTTGGTCTGCAGGGGGCGCCTGCAGTTTTTATGCAACTGATAAATGAAATACTCCATCAGCATTTGTTCAAAGGAGTTCTTGTCTACCTTGACGACATACTCATCTATACAGAAACTATGGAAGAACACATTAAACTAGTAAGAGCAGTTCTCAAAAGCTATTATCTGCTGAACTGTATTGCAAGCTATCCAAATGTGATTTCCATCAAACCAAAATAGACTACCTAGGATATCGCATCTCGGCTGATGGGTTAGAAATGGATCCAGGAAAAGTGAAAGCTGTTTTGGAATGGGCCCCCCCACGCACACGCAAACAGCTCCAAAGTTTTTTGGGATTTGCAAATTTCTATCGTCAATTCATCCCCTCCTTTGCTCAAATTGCTTTACCAATCACTAACCTCTTAAAAACTAAAGGAGACACGAAACCCAAACCATCATTACCCCTCGAATGGACAATGGAATGTCAAGCAGCATTTGAAAAATTGAAACGACTCTTTGCCGAACCTATTTTAAAGCACCCTGACATGGATGTTCCTTTTGTAATACAAGCTGATGCAAGTGATGTAGCAGTCGGAGCCGTCTTGCTCCAAAACAATGCTGATGGTAATTTACAACCCTGTGCTTTCACTTCTCGAAAATTGACTGAAACCGAAAGACGATGGGCTATTTGGGAAAAGAAGCGTTTGCAGTTCATTGGGCTCTACGGACATGGAGACAATTCTTAGAAGGTTCAAATCATCCTTTTGAAGTTTGGACTGATCACAAAAATCTAGAAGCTAAAGACTCCTAGAAAACTTTCCTAAACAAGCCCGTTGGACTCAATATTTTAACCGCTTTAATTTTACTTTACAGTATATTCCTGGAGGAAAACTTCTTAGCAGATGCTCTTTCACGTTTACCCCAATACAATTGCACTCGCTCCGAGGTGGTTCAACCAATACTTCCCGTGCAACAGTTGGCGGCCCCAGCAATAACTAGAAGCCACTCCAAAGCTGACCCCTCACTCCCAGATGAACTAACCAAATCGTTTAAAGAAGCTTTAAACACCGATGACTGGTACTTAACGCATTCCCATGAATGCACACTCCGTGATGGACTAGCTTGGATTGGAACAAAACTATATGTTCCTCTATCACTCAGAGAAACCATCCTACAACGATGCCATGATGCCAAGATGGCGGGGCATTTTGGATTTGTGAAAACTTTGCATCTTCTTAAAAGACAATTTTGGTGGCCAAGTCTTAAAAAAGACATTCAAGCATATGTCGCAAGTTGCCCGGTCTGTGCATCATCCAAAAGACCTCCGGGAAAACCTCCTGGACTACTACAAACGGTAGCCAGACCAGGAACCCCATGGAAAGAAATATCCATGGATTTCATAGTGGAATTACCTGAAAGTTCCGGCAATACTGTTATATGGGTAGTGACTGACCTTTTCTCCAAACAAGTCCATTTTATTCCATGTTCAAAAATACCCTCCTCAAAGACTCTAGCAAAGTTGTTTTTGTTTTGTTGCTGGCAATCTTTATGATTTATATTGATATATTGATCATCAATTGTGTTGTAAATGTTGTACCTTGATGAACGTATCTTTTCTTTTATGTACACTGAGAGCATATGCACCAAGACAAATTCCTTGTGTGTCCAATCACACTTGGCCAATAAATTCTATTCTATTCTATTCTTCTATTCTAAAATTAGAAATTAATTTCTCCCATAGAAGTTAAAAATGGGTAGCAAGATCTCACAAGATGTTACACTAATTTAAAGTAGCCAGAGCCAGAAAATGTGTTCTGCTATTTTTTGCTGATAAAGAAATTTTGTCCCAGTGCCCGAAGGTTGTTGGATATGAAGAAACTCCCATATTTAATCCTAGCAAAAACCAAAACAAAAGACCTGTAGATGCTTGTTCCTCCCAATATTAGAACTGAGCCAGTTTTAAAATAAATGAACAGAAAATAACGCTGGTTTAAAATATGACTAAAGATTATGAAATTTTGATAAGGGCATCATATTTTAAGGTGACGTAAAAGGTCAAAGGTCAAATACCTGGAAGTGACTCTTACAATGGCAACATTTGCACATTTTCGAGTGTAATTATGACGAAGGTTTTACCAAAGATGTTTTTTATTCCAGACACTACTGATATTTCCTTGAAACAATGGCAAAAGGCTATTTCTAAGTTTACATGGCAAAGGCCATAAAAATATGGAATATGAATTGTTGCAAGATGCTAAAGAAAGAGGAAGGTTTGAGTAGCCAGGTTTAAAACCATATTTTGATGCTTGTTGTTTGATCTGGGTGAATGACTGGGTGGCCCGTCAAAATAAGATATATGTCAGCTTTGGAAGCTGTTCTGTTTCCCCTCCCAATACTCCCAGCAAAAGGTCAGTCAAAGGCCTTCTTCAAATTTATTTACACTTGGCTGGATTCCTTCTGGCACAGAGATGTTCTGGCCACGTCTTCCCATGTGCCTGCCAAAATCTCTGAAGATAACTAGGAAATTATAGATAAAGCAAGAGTCATTCACGAACAGATTCTTCTATCCATGAAACAGTTTGCCTGTGCAAATTCACTTCTTTGTCCAACACAAAAAGCCAAGGAGCTCCGCCTCTTGCTTTTATCCCCTGTGGGTGTCACTCTGTGACTCATCATTCTTTGACTTTATCCCAAAGCTTCCTCTGCTGCGTGCACCGGTCATATCTGCGCAGTCTCGCATCGAGCCAAGATTGTTCTTGGGGCACTGCCAAATCAGAAGAAGGCCCGGGGGAATCAGGCCTTGCCAGCCCCTCCTCCTCCTCCTGGATCGGTGCCAGGGAGAGAGAGGGCACAGGGGAAGTAGGCCTTGCCAGCTCCTCCTCCTCACTCTCTGAATCCTCCTCCTCCAGGAGTCCGAATCCGGGAACCTGGGTCGCAACAGAAGCCATACTAGGCCAAAGGCTTCCACACGCTGCCACTTTCTCCTGTCTGGGAAAGTAGGAGGGGGGTGTTGGTACAAGGGTTTATTAGACATAACAACATTCTTCCTGGCGGTTAAGGTCAGGCTGGGCTCACATCTGGAGAAGGAGTGGCCGGAGTGATGTCTCGAGATGGGACGGTTGAAGATCGGAGCATGTGACCAGAAAAGGGGTCATTAGGGTGGGGATTTTGGAGTTTGTATTACTGAGGGAGGAACCCGGAACCCCAGATTCGGATTTCAACCAACTGTGCCAAATTACCTATGCTAGTAAAAGAACTTTGAAAGATGTTTGCTTCGTAGTCTTTTCTGCAAGAAGGGTTTTCTGAAACGCTGACAATATGAGCCACGGAAACTTTATATAGAAAGGAAATAATGCTGAGACCAAAATAATGGATTTATAGTCAGATAATATCTTTTAACCAAGCTTAACCTAAACTCAAGTCAGAAGAAGAATTGGAAGGAGAATGTGTTTGTTACAGACTCACAGATTTACAATCAGAGGTGGGTTTTCACATCACTTTACCACTGGTTCGCCGCACACCGAAAATGTGAACATGCACAACCTTCCATACATGCACTTAACTTTCTGCACTTGCACTTTGAGCGTGCACGTGGCTTGCACACCTGCACATAGCTTAGGAAATGTGGCTAAATAGGACGGCATAGTGCCGGGATGCAGGTCGCCACTACCAGTTTGCCCAAACCGGTCCAAACCAGCTGAATACCACCAATGTAAGAAAAGATTTCATTCAGGCAAGAAAAGGTAATAGATTTGAATCCATAAAAAATGAATTTGAAACTGCTAACGATGAACGTGTTGTTGCCATGCGTTTGATGTCAATTGTTCTTCTAGTTAACTGCAGACTGCTTTGAATCACAAATGAACAAAGGAAGCAAAGCAAAAATGAGTTTCCACCAGCCCCACTCAGTTTAGCTCTCGATACCTTTCCATCTTTTAGACACTATTACTGCCATCAAATCCATGCAACTCCAATTAATTATCTTTCTTCTTTCAGGTTCTGTGGGGGGGAAAAGTCATCAACTCCCTCCAAGCATACCACAAGCTTATTGGAGGTCTGGGTCTAGAGCCTCCTTGTAGTGGTAGACAAGGAGGCACTTTGGCCAGTCCCTCAGCTTCCTGACCAGTCTGTTGTGCCTCGTCCGCCCCCCTCTCTGCAGCTGGGCCCCTCTCATTTCCTGTTATCTCAGCCAGGGACTGATAGTGCAGACGAATGGCCTGGCATGCCTCCAGCCCTCAGTCCTGGCGCCATGCCCGGACAGACCGAGCAAGACGAATGGTCTGGCATGCCTCCAGCCCCCAGTCCTGCCACCCTGCCTGGACAGACCGAGCAAATAAACCCCTCCCCCACAGCATGTGAGCCTGAGGAGCATGAAGCCAGTCACGAGTTGGAATTGCCAGCAGCTGGAGGGTGGACAGATCCCTGCTTCCGGAGAATGGAGAGGCGACGTCAGCAAAAGGAAGGGAGGGGCAGGCCTGGAAAAGTGCTGAGTCATGGAGCCACACCCCATGGCCTATATAAAGGATCTGCTTTTTGGCATTCCTTGAGTCAGGCAAAGTATAATCTGGTTGCTGAAGTCACACCTTGGATTCCTGCCAGCCCTGAGAACTCTGACAGGACTTTGGCAAAGCTGCAGAGGCTTTGTGGCCACGCTTGATACAGACTTCCCTGACCCGGCCGTCAGAGGAGGAGTGGGACACGACACAGTCTTTGAAATTCCCACACTAACTCTTTGGAAGGTCAGCCTGCTTGCTTCAATGCTTTGATCTGGGCTTCAGCTTCTACTCTGTGGGCCATATCCTCAAAACAGCCTCGGAGAAGTTGAACAAATTTGTCCGCATCATCTAGCTCGGGGGCTTCTTCATCATGTAGCTCAGCTATCTATTCTGCCGCCTCTCCTTCATGCCATCTGCAATCATTGAGATCAAGTCTCGATCCATTGTGTATTGGTCCCCATAGCTATCAATGTGGGCCCAGACTCAATTGAGAAAGTAGGATAGCTTTCCTGGGGTCCCATGAAAAGCTGCTCTGAGTTGTGGAGGGGGAGCAGCTGGACGGGCCAGTTGCAGGGCCAGTGCGGGCTGCTGGGCTGTTACTGGCAGTGGAATCATGGCTGGTGGCTGGAGCTGCACTGGTTGCTGGACCAGTACCACTGACAGGGCCATCGCTGGTGGTTGGAATTGCACTGGCTGCTGTGCCAGCGCAGGCTATAGCGCTGGAGCAGGCATCCATTGGTATTGCATCCACCCCTGGCTGGGGTAGAAAGCCCTGCCAGGGAGGATCTGGTCAGCCAGAGGCAGTCTGAGGACCGGTTTCTGGGGTGGAGTATTGGGCCTGAACTGTCCCAGTTGTGGTCCTTGTAACACTGGACTGGGCTGGTATAACGGGCTCTGATGCTGTGCTCTTTTGGTTCCAGTAAGGGCTGTCCTTGTGGTAGATCGGGCCTGATGCAGAGAGGCTGTGGAACATGTGCTTCAGGCCAAGTAGAAGGAAGTAGATATTCCACTCAGAGCTGTGGTGGCATGAATGAATTTCATTGTCTCTTTACCTGCAGAGGTATGTCTTCTACTATTCTATTAGAAATGACTTGTTTCAAATTTAGTAATTAACACAATAAGAGGGACGCGGTGGCTCAGGGGCTAGGACGTTGAGCTTGTTGATCGAAAGGTCGGCAGCTCAGTGGTTCGAATCCCTAGTGCTGCCGTGTAACGGAGTGAGCTCCCGTTACTTGTCCCAGCTTCTGCCAACCTAGCAGTTTCGAAAGCACATAAAAATGCAAGTAGAAAAAATAGGGACCACCTTTGGTGGGAAGGTAACAGCGTTCCGTGCGCCTTTGGCGTTGAGTCATGCCAGCTACATGACCACGGAGATGTCTTCGGACAGTGCTGGCTCTTCGGCTTTGAAACAGAGATGAGCACTGCCCCCTAGATTCGACAACGACTAGCACGTATGTGTGAGGGGAACCTTTACCTTTACCTTTTTTATGTCCAGGATGCGAGACCCCTCACATCCAGGACATAAACTGTTTCAACTCCTACCCTCAAAACAACGCTATAGAGCACTGCACACCAGAACAACTAGACACAAGAACAGTTTTTTCCCAAATGCCATCACTCTGCTAAACAAATAATTCCATCAACACTGTCAGACTATTTACTGAATCTGCACTACTATTTATTTATTTATTTATTTATTTATTTCGATTTTTATACCGCCCTTCTCCCAGAGGACTCAGGGCGGTGTACAGCTAAGTAAAAATTCAATATATAAACATTAAAAAGAAGTTAAAAAGAAATATTATAATGTGGCCGAAATTTTAAAACCATTTAAAATCTTAAAACATAAATACCCCAATAAAATATTATTGTTATAATTAATAATAATTAATTATAATTATAATAATAATAATAATATTATAATATTATAATAATTAATCGTCTCATAGTTCCCATCACCAATCTCTTTCCACTTATGACTGTATGACTGTAACTTGTTGCTGGCAATCCTTATGATTTATATTGATATATTGATCATCAATGGTGTTGTAAATGTTGTACCTTGATGAACGTATCTTTTCTTTTATGTACACTGAGAGCATATGCACCAAGACAAATTCCTTGTGTGTCCAATCACACTTGGCCAATAAAATTCTATTCTATTCTATTCTTTAATTAACACAATAGGAACATCCATCCATCCATCCATCTATTCAATTTCTCTATATACTGACTCAACAAAGAGAGGCTTACTGTAACCAGTTATAGGACTTGATAAGGCATTATTTAATGAACATGTTCCTCCTCTGTTTTTATGTTTTAAAAATGTCATCAGATAATAAACATGTCAACAAGATAAGTATGAATGTTTCCCATGTCTGTATTAATTAAAGATTTTTGTTTCTTATCATATTCTCTCTACAATTCAAATGGGGCCTAAATAAGATAATGTAGCATTTGGGGAAAAAGATACAAGCCAAGAGAGCAGCTCCAGAGGCCAAGATGGAAAAGATCTCCACAGCCACCATGGACTTCCCTTTGGTGCTCAAGTAGGTGGGGAGGAAAGTGATCCAAACACTGCAAAAGACCAGCATGCTGAAAGTAATGAACTTGGCTTCATTAAAACTATCAGGCAATTTCCTAGCTAGAAATGCCATTGTGAAACAGACAAGGGCCAAAAAACCTAGATAGGCGAGTACAATGTAAAACATTGAAGCTGAGCCTTCATTACATTCCAAGATGGTCTCTCCAAACAAGGAGTGGAAATCCATGTTGGGAAATGGAGGAGAAGTTGCCAGCCAGATGATACAAAGAAGTGCTTGGATCAGGGGACAGGCTATGACAATGGAGTTGGTCAGTGGTTTTCCTAAGAGTTTCCTTGACCTGTTCCCTGGCTTGGTGGCCATGAAGGCCAGAACCACCATGACAGTTTTTGCCAATACAGAAGAAACTGCAAGGGAAAAGAGAACGGCAAAGGAAGTTTGTCGGAAGAGACAGGTGAGCTTCCCGGGTTGACCAATGAAGAGGAAGGAGCAGAGGAAGCAGAGCAGGAGGGATATCAGGAGGAGGTAGGTGAGATCTCGGTTGTTGGCCTTGACGATCGGTGTGTCACGATGCTTATGGAAAATTGCTAGGACTGCCAATGTGATCAAAGAGAGAGAAAGAGTAAGAGATGCTAAAATGTATCCCAGGTTGCCTTGATAGGAAAGGAAGTGGATCTTCTTGGCAATGCAGTGGTCCTTATCCTTGTTGGGATATCGGTCTTCTGGGCAGGGGTCACAGCGAGCTACATCTGAAATCAAGAATCTTAGTCTAAATATTTCAGGGACAATCACAGTAAGTATTATATCTCAAATATTGGTCAATTCAATAAAAAAGAGATAGAAGGACCCTCTGGGTAGCTTATGGTGCCCTGTAGGAATCAAAATATCTTTGGTTCAAAATGAGCCTAGAGCCGTGAGGGCGAACCTATAGCATGTGTGTCACAGGTGGCCGTTAGAGCCCTCTCTGCAGACACGTGAGTCATTGCCCCAGCCAGCTCCACCCCACATGTGTGCATACCTCCCACCAACCAGCTGAATTTCGGGTCTCTGCCTGTGCATGTGCAAGAGCGGGGCGCATGTGGGAGATGCGTGTACATGCGTGGGGGAACACGGGGGTTGCACAGACATTGACATAAGGGTTATAAGTGCAGGGAGGCCTACTAGGCCCAAAACGGGGTACGGGGGAAGCATGGGGAGGTCATGTGACCATGCGCGGGGTGCGGAGTGCATGTGGGAGGGTTGCATGTGCATTGCATTATGGCTAAGGGCATGAGCACATGCTTTCGGCCTGTGACAACAAAAACATTAGTCATCATTGGCCTAGAGGATCAGTTGCTCAGAAATTGAAATCTCTGCCTCTGTAATCACCAGGCACCTGTATAATATTTTGCATTTTTTTTCCGAGAGGGAGAGAAGTGTTGGCATCTGGTTTTTTTTTTTAACTTTCTAATGGAAGTCTAAGAAGATTGACTGCTCTCTCAGTCGGGAATCCTTCTTTTTGCTGCTAACTTCCATCATCATTTGGAATGTTATAAAATCACAAGGTGACACACAAATGCACACAAACTCACATGTGTAATGGGAGGTGGGAGAGTGAATTTCTTTGTTTCAAATCTCCCATTTTTCAGCCAGACTTTTTTGTAGGGAGAGACTAACAGACCACGAAAAATTGATTTATTTCTCTGACAGCCTATAAATTTCAAGGGAGATTGATAATCTTGACAGAAGCAGGACACTAAGAGTAATACAAAGTTTAAACAGCCAACCCTGTTGTATCATTCATTCAGGGAAATGACCATCGTTAGTTTTCTTATTGGTGTGTGATCAGAGGAATGGAAAAAGAACAGCAAGAAATCTGCAAATGTTTGTCTTGAATGCACCTTGTGGTAAATTTGGTGAGGAGAGCAATCTTGCCAATTCTAGTTCCTCAGAAATGGGAAATTAGACTGGTGGGGGCACAACAATTTGCATCTCTATTGTGAAGCATGTCAAACCTACACAAATCACCCCAAATTTGTTTTTAACAATAACAACAACAGAGTTGGAAGAGACCTTGGAGGCCTTATGGTTCAACCCCCTGCCCAGGCAGGAAACCCTACACCATCTCAGACATTATCCAACATTTTCTTAAAAATTTCCAGTGTTGGAGCATTCACAACTTCTGCAAGCAAGTTGTTCCACTTATTAATTGTTCTAATTGTCAGGAAATTTCTCCTTAGTTCTAAGTTGCTTCTCTCCTTGATTAGTTTCTACCCATTGCTTCTTGTTCTGCCCTCAGGTGCTTTGGAGAATAGTGACTCCCTCTTCTTTGTGGCAACCCCTGAGATATTGCAAGACTGCTATCCTGTTTCCCCTAGTCCTTCTTTTCATTAAACTAGACATACCCAGTTCCTGCAAGCGTTCTTCATATGTTTTAGCCTCCAGTCCCCTAATCATCTTTGTTGCTCTCCTCTGCACTCTTTCTAGAGTCTCAGCATCTTTTTTACATCGTGGCGACCAAAACTGAATGCAGTATTCCAAGTGTGGCCTTACCAAGGCATTATAAAGTGGCACTAACACCACGTGATATTTTAATATTAATATTTTAATTTTAATATTTGAATATTTGAATATTTTGGTTGACTCAGCCTTCCATCTTTTATAAGGTAGGTAAAATGAGGACCCAGATTGTTGGGGGCATTAAGTTGACTTTGTATATAATATACAAATGGATGAAGACTATTGCTTGACATAGTGTAAGCCGCCCTGAGTCTTCGGAGAAGGGCGGGATATAAATGCAAATAAAAAAAAAAATTTTGAATGGCTTCCCTGGTAGTGGAAGATCTCCATTTGAAGGTTGCTCTACCTGTCTGATTAGAAATGGTGCCTTCTGGACAAGGGTCACATTTGTAGCAGCAAACCTGCTCACCCTCTGGGACAGTTTTCTTCTCACCTGCCTGGCACCTCTTCCTACCACACCTGGCAAAGGGCACTTTCTAAGAGAAGAAAGAGAAAAGTTTGAGATGGTCTAATCGATGATCATGCATCATTTAATTTCCACATTGAGTTCCCCATCTTCAGCAAGTCTTTAGAAGAACTGGTTCACCGTCCACATCAACCAGGAAGAGCTCCTGAGGAAATGAGACCAGTGGCATTACCAGATAACCAATTGATGTTTAGAATTGGCAGTCCTCTCATGTTAGGTAGTTAAAGATGAGCCGTGATGGCACAGTGGTTAGAACGCAATATTGGAGGCTAATTCTACCAACTGGAAACAGTTCAATTCTCCCCAACTCAAGGTTGACTGAACTTTCCATCCTTCCAGGGTTGGTGAAATGAGGACCCAGATTGTTGGGTAATAATAATAATAATAATAATAATAATAATAATAATAATAATAATAATAATAATAATAATAATAATAATATTATTTTAATTTGTATACCACCCTTCTCCCGAAGGACTCAGGGCGGTGAACAGCCAAATAAAACAACAATCAAATACACACAATACAAATAAAACAGTAGCTAAAAAACTTATTCAAATTTGGCCCAAATTTAAAATACATTTAAAATCCCAAAAAACTAATTAAGAATTAAAAACCCATAAAAACATCAAAAAATTCTATGCCAGTCCCGTGCGGAAAAATAGGCACATCTTAAGCTCGCGGCGAAAGGTCCGAAGGTCAGGAAGTTGTCGAAGTCCAGGGGGAAGTTCATTCCATTGGGTAGGAGCCCCCACAGAGAAGGCCCTTCCCCTGGGGGCTGCCAGCCGACATTGCTTGGCTGACTGCACCCTAAGGAGTCCCTCTCTGTGAGAGCCCACGGGTCGGTGGAGGCAAACGGTGGCAATAGGCGGTCCCGTAAGTAACCCGGTCCTAAGCCAATAAACTGACTCTGTTATCCATTTATTTATTTTATTTATTTATTTTGTTGAATACATATTAAATAATATATATAAGTATAAGCATGAATTGAATACATAAAATCAATACAATTAAAGGGAACATTAGGACAGGGATGGTAGGCACGCTGGTGCTCTTATGCACGCCCCTTACAGACCTCTTAGAAATGGGGTGAGGTCAATAGTAGATAGTCTTTGGTTAAAGTTTTGGGGATTTCGGGATGAGACCATGGAGTCTGGTCGTGCATTCCAGGCATTAACAAGTCTGTTACTGAAGTCATATTTTCTGCAATCGAGACTGGAGCGGTTCACTTTAAGTTTGAATCTATTGTGTGCTCGTGTATTGTTGTGGTTGAAGCTGAAGTAGTCATTGACAGGTAGGACATTGTAGCAGATGATTTTATGAGCTATGCTTAGGTCACACCGAAGGCGGCGTAGTTCTAAATTTTCTAAACCCAGGATTTCAAGTCTGGTGGCATAAGTTATTTTGTTGTGAGCAGAGGAGTGGAGGACTCTTGTAAAATATTTCTGGACACGCACAATTGTATTAATGTTCGATATGCGGTGTGGGTTTCAGACAGATGAGCTGTATTTGAGATGGCTGTAAAGTACTATAAAGTGATATATAAGTCTTAAGTGGTATTGCTGGTACTAATGTTAAAGGTAGTCCCCACTTATTGAACCTAATTGAAACACTAACCCTTGAGCCACAGTATAACAGAAAACCTTAGCTTTCAAAGCACGGTAGTATAGCATGAAGCCCCTGCTGCTCCAGCATATCCTCAAAGCATAAGTCCCCAGTCATTCTGGTCAAATGTTGGTGCAAAGACCCAATTGCAGCCACCATCATCACCCTGCAGTCTAAGTGCTTGCAATTCTGTGTTCCCTCAGATGACCTGCACCATATTTTTCCTCCCCATGAAGCCAGCCCAGCCAGGCTGTTTGGGAGAAAACTGTTGTCTACATGAGGCTTTTTCTCAAGGAGTAAACTACCATGAGTGACTTTGGGAAGAAAGCTTTATTCATGTCCAAGAGAATATGAACCTTTTTCTGAATTAAGGACATTTCCTTCCAGCCCACCTTTTTGGCCCAAGTGATTGCACTGGAGTTGATGGTAAAATCCTGGCCTTGGAGAACCCTGGGATACATCTGCCCAACTTTCATGTAGACAAAAGATTGATTGGGGAGGAAAATCCAGCTGAGAAGATCGTAACGAGCAGACATGGCTCCATTGTCTAAGAATGAGACTTCATTTCCAGCACTGTTGTTGAACCAGACATTCTCCAAATAGGCAAGAAGCTGAAAGAAAAGAGACCCTTGGAAAGTGGAGGAATTAAAACCAAAATATCATCGATTCTACCGTACTCTGCTGACCATCATTTTAGGAAATCATTACAAACCTTTAAATCTGTGTTACCTTGTGGATAACTGAATGATCGGGAGCTACATGAAATCAAAGGAATCTCGTACTGGAGAATTAGAGATAGATGCCAACACTTCATGTGTTTTTTCTGGCTTACTCAACTTCACTTTTAATAGATTAATTATCACGTATAAAGATTTTAATGCTGCACTCCAGACATTATTCTATAACTGCTGAAATTCTTATGCTTCCCTTTTTAATCAAACCATTAACTTATTTTATCATATTTTAATAATTGCTATTTAATAATTCGCAGATGACACAACAGTGATTGGTCTCATTCGAGACAATGACGAATCCGCATATAGACGAGAGGTCGAACGACTAGCCTTGTGGTGCAACCAAAACAATCTGGAACTGAACACACTCAAAACCGTAGAAATGGTGGTAGACTTTAGGAAAAACCCTTCCATACTTCCACCTCTCACAATACTTGACAACACAGTATCAACAGTAGAAACCTTCAAATTTCTGGGTTCTATCATATCGCAAGATCTCAAATGGACAGCTAACATCAAAAACATCATTAAAAAAGGACAACAAAGAATGTTCTTTCTGCGCCAACTCAGTAAGCTCAAACTGCCCAAGGAGCTGCTGATCCAATTCTACAGAGGAATTATTGAGTCTGTCATTTGCACCTCTATAACTGTCTGGTTCAGTTCTGCAACCCAACAAGAAAAACACAGACTTCAGAGGATAATTAGAACTGCAGAAAAAATAATTGCTACCAACTTGCCTTCCATTGAGGACCTGTATACTGCATGAATCAAGAACAGGGCCGTGAAAATATTTGCAGATCCCTCGCATCCTGGACATAAACTGTTTCAACTCCTACCCTCAAAACGACGCTATAGAGCACTGCACACCAGAACAACTAGACACAAGAACAGTTTTTTCCCAAAGGCCATCACTCTGCTAAACAAATAATTCCCTCAACACTGTCAGACTATTTACTGAATCTGCATTACTATTAATCGTTTCATAGTTCCCATCACCAATCTCTTTCCACTTATGACTGTATGACTATAACTTGTTGCTGGCAATCCTTATGATTTATATATATTGATCATCAATTGTGTTGTAAATGTTGTACCTTGATGAACGTATCTTTTCTTTTATGTACACTGAGAGCGTATGCACCAAGACAAATTCCTTGTGTGTCCAATCACACTTGGCCAATAAAATTCTATTCTATTCTATTCTATTCTATTTGTTTCCTGCTTGCTATTTAATAATGTCCTTTGTTTTCAGATATAGATATAGATATAGAATAGAATAGAATAGAATTGAATTGAATTGAATTGAATTGAATTTTTATTGGCTAAGTGTTATTGGACACACAAGGAATTTGTCTTGGTGCATATGCTCTCAGTGTACATAAAAGAAAAGATACATTCATCAAGGTACAACATTTACAACACAATTGATGATCAATATATCAATATAAATCATAAGGATTGCCTTATATAAGGGTGATATGGATATATTTAATAAATTAACCAAGAAATTTCCATGGGAAGTTCTAAGGATCAGTGGACTGGGTAAAATTCTGAGAAATTACCTGCCATGACTGGACATTTGTGATCCTTTTTCCAAGCCTCATCATGGCTGGTTGTGCTCCTGATCCATGCATGGCATGCAATGCGTGTGTCACAGCATAAACGGCATTGTAGATGTTGTAACTTTCACCTGACATGCTCGTTTCAAACATGTAAGATGGCACATCCTTTAAATTCTCCTGTCCCGTACATGGCTTTTCCCCCTTTGGAAGTCTCACTCCTGGCTTGTGGATCTTGCAGCCGAAAATCCTTGCCCACCATAGAGGGAGAAAGACATCTCCTTGAGGGTTCAAGGGGTCTAAAGACATAAGAACATGCCTGAATTCTGGGATATCGTGGCTATGATCCCTAAAATGCAAAGCACCATGGAAGGGCTTTAGAAATTTCAACATTTTGTGAGATGCGCTTATCTCCCAGTGGGAAGTCAGGATCCAAACAACTCTAACTGCTAAATTATTTTTGGTTTCCAAATAAGAAAGAGACATATATATAGTTTTAATACATTTGGATTCTCCAAATACAATAATCACCTCAGTTTTATCCCACGTTGGGATTAAAGAAAGACATTTGTTCGCTGAAAGGAGAGCAGATACAGATTCCAACAGGTGAGTGAAGGCCAGGCAGATCTCCTTCTCCTGGAGCATCGGTATCAGAGTAGAGACAAAAAGTTCTCCATTGTCACTTTCAGGGGCCACCAGCCCAACCCAATTCCACTGGAAATACAGGAGCAGCCGGACTAAACCCACATACTGTGGAAATTCATTGGGGCTGATCCGGAAGAAGGAAGGAAAAACAATTCTGTCTCCTTGAGTGAACTTGAGGAAGTGAAAACCGAGCTGCAGAAATAACATAACATAACATATGGAAGAGTCTTGTCATATTTTTTTTAATGGCAATATTTTACACTTATCAGTATCAGTAGCTTTTTGCCCTGCTAGTTCGATAGACTAGAATTCCAGTTAGAATTACAAATTCAGATTTCAACAGGGAGTGTGAAGATCATGCAGCTGAATTCTATTTCTTTCCCATGTATACACAAGATTGGTTTATTTTACAAGTACACAAGTATATATTTTTCTTTTTATCTATCACTTCTCTCTAACTGAGCTCAGTTCGCTGTGACCAGATGGCTGTAGCTGGTCTGCATCTTTAGATGTCACGTCTTCGGCCTGGCGCCTCACTAGCAGCCTGCCATCAAAGATTGTCGGGTAGAGCGGTAGGCATGGGGAAACAAATGGGCAATAAACTCGTGTGAGTAATTGATGAGAAATAGGGAGGGGGGAGTGACAGCTTGATGATAATAATAATAATAATAATAATAATAATAATAATAACAACAACAACAACAATAACAACAACAACAACAACAACAACAATAATAATAATAATAATAATAATAATAATAATAATAATAATAATAATATCAGAGTTGGAAGGGACCTTGGAGGTCTTCTAGTCCAACCCCCTGCCCAGGCAGGAAACCCTACACCATCTCAGACAGATGGTTATCCAACATTTTCTTAAAAATTTCCAGTGTTGGAGCATTCACAACTTCTGCAGGCAAGTCGTTCCAGTCATTGATTGTTCTAACTGTCAGGAAATTTCTCCTTAGTTCTCAGTTGTTTCTCTCCTTGGTTAGTTTCCACCCGTTGCTTCTTGTTCTACCCTCAGGTGCTTTGGAGAATAGTTTGACTCCCTCTTCTTTGTGGCAACCCCTGAGATTTGCTAGACAAATTCACATTTCCTTATTATTATTATATTAAAATTAAAATATTATTATTATTATTATTATTCCTAGACCAATTCTAGAATACAGCTCGCCTGTCTGGAACCCTCACCACATTTCTGACATCAATACAATTGAACATCAATACAATACAATACAATTGAATACAATACAATACAATACAATTGAACATCAATACAATTGAATGTCCAGAAATATTTTACAAGAAGAGTTCTCCACTCCTCTGAAAACAACAAAATACCTTATCCCACCAGACTTGAAATTCTAGGCTTAGAAAACTTGGAACTCTGTCGCCTTCAACAAGACCTAAGCTTAACTCATAGAATCATCTATTGTAATGTCCTTCCTGTTAAAGACTACTTCAGCTTTAATTGCAATAATACAAGAGCAACCAATAGATTTAAACTTAATGTTAAGCGCTTTAATCTAGATTGCAGAAAATATGACTTCTGTAACAGAATCATCAGTGCTTGGAATACTTTACCTGACTTTGTGGTCTCTTCCCATAATCTCAAAAGCTTTAACCAAAAACTTTCTAATATTGACCTCACCCCATTCCTAAGAGGACCATAAGGGGCGTGCATAAGAGCACAAACGTGCCTACTGTTCCTGTCCTATTGTTTTCTTCTTCTATATATATATATATGCTTATACCTCCTAATATTTACTCATATATATGTTTATATACTATATAATCTTCTTTTATATGATACTTATATATATTGTTGTGACAAAAATAAATAAATAAATAAATAAATAAATAAATAAATAAGATATTGGAACACTGCTATCATGCCTCCCGTGGTCCTTGTTTTCATTAAACTAGGCATACCGAGTTCCTGCAACCGTTCTTCATATGTTTTAGCCTCCAATCCCCTAATCATCTTTGTTGCTCTTCTCTGCACTCTTTCTAGAGTCTCAGCATCTTTTTTACATCGTGGTGACCAAAACTGAATGCAATATTCCAAGTGTGGCCTTACCAAGGCATTATAAAGTGGTATTAACACTTCACGTGATCTTGATTCTATCCCTCTGTTTGATGTTTGTTTGATCCCTCTGTTCTGATGAAGAACAGAGAAGCGCAGAACCAGTTTGTGCCAGTCCTCAAGGCCATTCACCCTGAGAAAGAATGTGGATTATCCCAACCAACTCAGTGCTCTCAAATCACCTAGGGGAATCTTCACTGGCTGAAGATGAACTGGTCATGGAGGGACAGCAGGGATGAGGGAAAAGATTTTGTATTTTTTTTGTGTGAGGAAACTTAGTTCTAGCCTGACTTTACTGCATCCAGTAACCTTTAATAGGAGAACCTATCACTTCAACTCAATGGAGTTGAGGGTCTTTCTTTCCTAAGGGAGCTACCTTGGGCAGTTCTGACACTGGAAATCTTGTGGGTCTGTAAGACTCTCCTACACTCTGAACTGTGGTAGCTACAGAGTCCCCTTGCTCCTTCCATCAAACTGTGCTTGAATCACGTCTAGTTTGTTCAGTTTGCCATCACAGTCTCCTTTCTCTCTTCCACCCATCCCCCTTGCTTTTCTTCCTGCAATACAGGTGTGATCCTTTGCTGTCTTAAAATGTCAAGAAACCCAATCAATAACGAAGGAAAACAAACAACAGCAGTGTTTGGTCTTTCCTAAGACAAAAATAAACCTTACAAAGAGTGTAACTAAATTACTTTGCCTGGTGTTGCCTTATGAGAAGCCAAGGGAATAAACCATCAATGTGCTTCACACAATAAACCAGATTGAAGCATTGATTTCTGTGTGTGTGTTTATGTGTCAGGCTGCCTCTGATTATATTTAGGAAAGAATACACCTTGACTTCATTTTTAAATAAAGAAAAGTACTTTTACTAAATACATCTGGACAACAGCAGTGTAAAGTTGGATCTGAGACAGAATATGGCTAACATCCCATATCCCCTCGTTAGTCCCACCTTCCCACAAAAGGTCAGGCAGGTCTGGTCCAATGCCGGCTCCTTCTCGCCCCCCGTGGTAATCTTCTTTGAAGGTCTCCGGCAGCTTCTTGTCTCAGGAATGGAGGGTACGTTGGAAAGCCGTTTATGCTGATTCAAACATTTGCTGCCCCCTCCCCTCCTTTTATGTCAGACGACACTCTTAAAGGGCCCTCTACTATTAATCTGAATAGGATAGTATACATTTTAGGTTCATGGCTATTTTACATTAACATACTGAAATGAACTCTAGCTACTGAAAACAAATTGCACACATATAAGACAGATAGAGTGAAGCTTGGAGTGGAGGCTGACATTATGTTTTGTGCATGCTCTATACTGGTACCCTACATTAAACCCTTTACCTGTGGAACCTTGAAGATGCTGAAGATGGAGGCCATCTGCCTTGAGTATTGGGAGTTGACATCTCCAACAACAGAGAGCAGAGGGTCCTGCTTGTCGCATTTGTAACCTGGAACCATTTGACCCCGTGTAGACAGAAGAGAGAGGCTGTTCCAGGAAACCCTCCTCACAGTCTCCTTATTGTCATAAATATGGAAGCCGAGGGTGATGTTGGGAAGCAGAAACAAATCCTTGTTGATTTTTGTGACTGCATGTACCAAGGCCTGAATTAGTGGATAATTCTTGAATTCAACGCTATAATGAGAGAACATTGGGAAATATTAGAGAGAAAATGTTGTGTGCTAAGGGAGGTTGTCTTTCCATAAGTGTGTTTGTATGTGTGTCTCCCGGACTTTGAGGTGATGAATATATTTGTGGACAAGAAAATGTGATTAAAAATATTATTTGGATGGACCATCCATGTGAAACCATGGTCCATGTAGAGAGGGGCTGAGACATTTACACATGTACAACCAGTGGTGGGATTCAGCCAGTTCGCACCACTTCGGGAGAACCGGTTGTTAACTTTCTGAGCAGTTTGATGAACTGGTTGTTGGAAGAAATCATTAGGGCAGAGAACCGGTTGTTAAATTTCTTGAATCCCACCACTGAGTACAACCCAAAACAGCCATGACTCGTCCATATGAGAAATATTTTTAATAGATTTGGCAGTTTGATTATCCCTTTGAAGGATATCTCAGCTCTGGGAAGCACTCTGTTCACAATACCCCGCTGAAGGCTACAAGATAGATTAGCTACCCATTGTAACTAGATTTGCCTTTCTTTGAGTTTTCCAGCATGACTTTTTTGTCCAAATAAAAAATGGAAATGACCTTTTTCACTTAGCCAGAGCTGTTTCTGACACATAAACCCTTTCTCACTTATTGTGCCATTTATCATCTTCCTGAAGAAACTGGAACATTCTAGCCTATTTTAGAAGAACGGTTCTTTATCCAGGAAAGCACCAAGGATTATGAATTACATCAGAAACCTGCAAGCATCAGTAGAATAGTAATTTATGAAAGGAGTTCCATGAATCCTCCCAAAGGCAGAAACTCTTCTAATCCATTCCCTTCCAAGTAAAACATACCTTCTTGTAATTCTTGTCCTTGATGGCTCATGGTCAAACTCTATCATTTCAAAGAGAGCAAACTTTTCCAGGAGCAAATTCCCCCCAATAATGAGATCTCCAGGCCTGTAGTAGTCCTTCGCAATTCGCAGAGGGTTCCTCGCAACACATACAGTTTGCATTATGTTATGAGTTGTTAAAGGCAGGAGGCAAAAGAGAAGCAGCAGGAGAGGCAGCCCATCCATAATTCTCACCTTCCTTCCTAGACCATAGATCAAAGTTCATTGAGAAGCTGAATTGCAGGTGGATCCCACAAAATCCAGCCAAGGCTTCAGCAGAGAAGGAGCAGGCTGTGCCACATGGGTGGCCTTGAGGCTAATTAATATCAAGTGTGCTTTCTCTTACCTAGTTGGAGTTGTCACTGAAGACAAAATTGAGCCCAGTTTAGTTTCATGGATCAGAAGAAACTGGAAATTTTTAAGAAAATGTTGGCTAACCATTTGTCTGAAATGGTGTAGGGTTTCCTGCCTGGGCAGGGGGTTGGACTAGAAGACCTCCAAGGTCCCTTCTAACTCTGTTGTTGTTGTTGTTGTTGTTGTTGTTGTTGTTGTTGTTATTATTATATTTACACAAAATGTAACGCAAACGAGATAACTATGCTGGATTTCGTATCGCAGATCACTAGTCGAACACTTCCCAAGCGTTTAGGACTGCGTGATATATCGGCGAATTATGCGAGCCGATCCCAGTAAGGTGGCCTTCTGCAGCTGACCAATGGTGATCTTGTCAGCGCCAATTGCTTTGAAGTGCTTGCCTAGGTCTTTAGGCACAGCTCCCAGTGTGCCGAGTACCACTGGAACCACCTGCACTGGTTTATGCCAGAGTCTCTGCAATTCGATTCTCAAATCTTGATATCTGGTGACTTTTTCAAGTTGTTTCTCTTCGATTCTGCTGTCACCAGGTATAGCAATGTCGACTATCCACACTTTTCTCTTTTCCACAATCGTTATATCCAGGGTATTGTGTTCCAAAACTTTATCAGTCTGTATTCGGAAATCCCACAGTAGTTTTGCATGCTCATTTTCAGTCACTTTTTCAGGCTTATGATCCCACCAGTTATTATTATTATTATTAGAAATTACTTGTTTGCAAATCAATCTATGGAGACATGTCCAGCTCCCCTTGGAAGAGCTGAGACCTAACTTCATTCAAGCAAGTTTTATCTTGGAAGACTTTTGAGGGTAAAAATCTATGTGGGATAGATACATTGAGAATTACTGTACTTCTGATAATTGCAAGGAAGAGTAACATCCTATCCACTTAGCAATAGCTTTCCTACATGCACCAGAAGAGGAAAAACATGTTTGTGTCTCTTGTTCTTCATCCAAAGGGCAGATGGAATTGAGGGTCCAGGTCCGGGTGGAATCTGGCCTACCTGAAACCCCTGAGCACCTGGATCCAAGATGGAGTCTGGCCTATGCCAGAATTTATTTTTTTCATATAGGGCTAAGCATGGTGATGAATTGTAGCCTTGTAAAAGTGATCAATAATGCAGTGTTTGTAGAAGAAGTGTTTTATTTATTCCTACATGGTTAGGAATGATATAGAAGCTCATTTCTCTTATACCTATTACACTTCAAATAGCGAGTGAGGTACTCAAGATGTAAGCCTAACTTAAACTCTGCATTGGGAGTGTCTATGGAGATTCTCAGTCATCCACGTGATGGTTGTCCCAAAGGCGCTTTCTCAGGAGGCAATCGTTCTTTCTTGTTTTTTCTTTGAAGACGTTTTGCTTCTCACCCAAGAAGCTTCTTCCAATCTGACTGGATGGTGGGTAATGGAAGGATTTATATTCCTTGCAGACAGCTGTTCATTTGCATCCTTTTAGAGAGTCATTGAGGCCACTTGGTGGTTTATCTGTGTCATCAGGATCACCTGAGTAATACAAATGGGTGTGAAGCCTTCTTGGCTGCAGGATGTTTTCTGCTCTGTGTCCCTTCCCTGCTGAAGAAAGGGGTTGGAGATGAGTCTGTGTTGACTGAAGAGCAAATGGTTCCTGTAGTCTGCTATTTTTCTGGAAACCTATTCATGCTCCCACACCACTCAAAGAACGTTCATCCCAAAGTGCATAGCTAAATATCTATGCAAATTCTCAGTCAACCAGGTCATGGTTGCCCCAAAGGTCTTTTTTCAAGAGGCAAATAGACTTTCTTGTTTTTCTTTGAAGATGTTTCGCTTCATTGGAGGAGCTTCAAGACCAGGCTGGGGATAGATGCTACGGTAGAAAATCTATCTTTGTGGCCACTAAGAATTGACACTGACTTGATAGTTTAGAATAGAATAGAACAGAATAGAATAGAATAGAACAGAATAGAAAATATGGAATAGAATGGAATGGAATGGAATGGAATGGAATAGAATAGAATAGAATAGAATAGAATAGAATAGAATAGAATAGAATAGAATAGAATAGAAAATATGGAATAGAATAGAATAGAATAGAACAGAATAGAATAAAATAGAACAGAATAGAAAATATGGAATAGAATGGAATGGAATGGAATGGAATAGAATAGAATAGAATAGAATAGAATAGAATAGAATAGAATAGAATAGAATAGAATAGAATAGAAAATATGGAATAGAATAGAATAGAACAGAATAGAATAGAATAGAACAGAATAGAACAGAACAGAATAGAAAATATGGAATAGAATGGAATGGAATGGAATGGAATGGAATAGAATAGAATAGAATAGAATAGAATAGAATAGAATAGAATAGAATAGAAAATATGGAATGGAATAGAATAGAATAGAATAGAATAGAATAGAATAGAATAGAATAGAATAGAATAGAATTCTTTATTGGCCAGGTGTATTTGGACACACAAGGAATTTGTTTTGGTGCATATGCTCTCAGTGTACATAAAAGAAAAGAAAAAGAAAAAGAAAGAAAAAAAATACCTTCATCAAAGGTATAACATTTACAACACAAATGATGGTCATACGTTGCAATTTAACCCTTAGTGATAGCAACAAAAAGTTACAGTCATACAGTCATAAGTGGAAAGAGATTGGTGATGAAAACAATGAGAAGATTAATAGTAGTGTAGACTTAGTAAATAGTTTGACATTGTTGAGGGAATTATTTGTTTAGCAGAGTGATGGCCTTCGGGAAAAAACTGTTCTTGTGTCTAGTTGTTCTGGTGTGCAGTGCTCTATAGTGTCGTTTTGAGGGTAGGAGTTGAAACAGTTTGTGTCCAGGATGCGAGGGGTCTGCAAAAATTTTCACGGCCCTCTTCTTGATTCGTGCAGTATACAGGTCCTCAATGGAAGGCAGGTTGGTAGCAATTATTTTTTCTGCAGTTCTAATTATCCTCTGAAGTCTGTGTCTTTCTTGTTGGGTAATAAACAAATAAATATACAATAAATACTGTCAGGAGATTCTTACTTATTTCCAGGTTGAATCTCCCTCTGATATGCTCCGATACAATGCTTCTTGTCCTTCCCTCAGGTACTATGGAGAATAAATTGATGCTCTCTTCCCTGTAACAGTCCTTCAAGTATTGCAGGTCTCAAGTATTGCAGCTCTCATATCACCGCTAATCCTTCTCTTCATTAGAATAGGCATACCTAATTTCTTCAATTGTTCATCATATGGTTTAGCCTTCAGCCCTTGATCTGGAAAAAAAAATCCATCTTGTGAAGAAGGATTACATAGGCACTATGAAAATAGATAGGAGGAACAATGTGTACAATTGGGCAACTTTGAAATGCCTGGACCTCAATATTATATGACAACATCACTGATATGCTTGTTTCTATTAAAATAATCATTCTTTCTTGAAGACAGTAACTATGGCATGGTCCAGGCAGGGGTGAAATGCTCCCAGTTCGGACCGGATCATGCGATCCGGTGGCAATTGTGGCTGGTGGTTCGGCAATCCGGAGCAAAGCTCCACTCACTCACCAGGATGTCATTACTTCCTGGTTTTAAGCCGCCCTGAGTCTTCGGAGAAGGGTGGGATATAAATGCAAATAAAAATAAAAAAATAAATAAAAGTAATGTGTTTTTTACCTTCTGTGGATGCGCAGAAGGTTTTGCACATGGCGCATGCACTTCCGAACCAGTAAGGAAGATAACTAGATTTCACCCCTGGTCCAGGGACCATCTCACCCCACTGGGAATGGCCTGTCTCACCTGTGCTGGTAGAGGAGGCATACCGTGGGTCCTGTCAGCCCAACTATTCCAGCTGGCATGGTTCAGGAGGAGGGCCTTCTCTGCTGTGGCTCCTGCCCTCTGGAATATCTTGCCCCCTCATGTGAGATTGGCCCCAATGCCCTTATCCTTTCATAAAGGCCTATACACCTGGCTTTGCCAGTTGGCCTGTGGCCCCAGTGGGAGAACAGCACTGTGGAGGTGGTTCATTGAGTAACACAAGACTTCACTTCCCCTCATTCCACCCCTCCATCTGCACATGTCCTTGATTTTAATCTTTGGTTTTATATTTATTCAGTTTTTAATGTATATAGCAATAGCAATAGCACTTAGATTAACATACCACTTTATAGTGCTTTTACAGCCCTCTCTAAATGGTTTACAGAGTCAACATATTGCCCCCAACAATTTGGGTCCTCATCAGTAGTGGATTGCTACCGGTTCTCCCCAGTTCGCAAGAACTGGTAGTAAACATTTTGAGTAGTTCAGAGAACCGGTAGTAAAAATTCTGCCTGGCCCCGCCCCCAATCTATTGCTACCTCCCGACTCCCAGCTGATCAGCTAGAAGGAAAAAATCAAGACTCACTTGTCGAAGAAGAGGAAAAAAACAAGACACCGTCCCTTTAAATTGAGAAGCCAAGAAGCCTCCCAACTGATTGGTTTGCTTCTCAGCCAGGAGATCGCTTGGCAAAGAAGGAGGTGGGGGGAAACGCTGTCTTTTTAAATTGACAGAGTGGCTAGAAGCTCCTCTCTGGGTCAGCTGAACAACAAATTGGATAAGAGGAGGAATTCTTATATGGTTTAATGTCTTTGAAGTTTTGGGATTTGTGCAAAATGGGCTTTGTGTTTCTAAAAAGGTTTGGGTGATTTCCATTGTGAAGTATCCTGTCTTGAATGAGTTTTTTGCCTGCTTGTAAATGGAGCTGAACTTCTGGCTTCCACTTTATATTATCTGTAAGCACCGGTAGCTGTTTTCTGCTTACAAAGTTTCCTTTATGCAGTTGGCAGGAATGTGGAATTCCAGGCAGGTACCTAGCTAGCAGCTTGATTATTCCTAAATTATCTGGGATATTTTATTTGGGAAATGAAGAGGGGGGAGTTTGATTCCTTCCCAGAACGGATTAGTGGGGTGGGGAGGAAATGGGGATTTTGAAGTAACCTTCCCCTGGAGTGGGGAGGGAATGGGGATTTTAGGCTTGCTGTCAAACATCAGCCATAATACTAATGATTGTTTTGAACAATATGCAGGTTGTATTACATGAATGGCTATTTTATATGTGAAATTATGACTGAAACCTATATAGGTTCACACCGTCAGGAAGTTTGTCCTTAGTTTTAGGTTGCTTCTCTCTTTGTTGAGTTTCCATCCGTTGCTTCTTGTTTTGCCTTCTGGTGCTTTGGAAAATACTTTCCACCCCCCCCCCGCTTCTTTCTAGCTGCCCCTTAAAAGTGTTAAAAAATAGGGCAGCGTGTGATAGGCAACACTCTTGGGCAAAGCATGTGAGCCATTTCCTCCTTTCAGTGGTCCATGAAAGTGCATCTATAGAAGAGGTCTCTAACCTTGGCCACTTTAAGACTTTTAAGACAGCAAAGCTGGCTGAGGAATTCTGGGAGTTGAAGTGGCCAAATTTGGGGACCCCTGATCTATAGTATGTAGATAATAAAGTTGAAAAAAGGTGAACAACATTTTTGCAGAACTATAGATACGTTGAGGCTGGGTGTGACAAGGAATGGCTGGGAGGGGAGGGGCCAGGCAAGGTACCCCTTGACATGAGAGACATTGGACGGGGTTTGATGGTCATGTGACAGTGGGTGTGGCTTGATGGTCATGTGACTGGGTAGGCTTGGCCAACTCAATGTAATATAGAATAGAATAGAATAGAATTATTTTTTTTTATTGGCCAAGTGTGATTGGACACACAAGGAATTTGTCTTGGTGCATATGCTCTCAAAGTACATAAAAGAAAAGATACGTTCATCAAGGTACAACATTTACCTTGACCATCTAACCGCTTGGTCTAAAAATTGGCAGCTCCAAATTTCAACCAGCAAATGCTCAGTCTTACATATAGGAAAAAAGAACTCTAAAACTAAGTACATACTAGATGGACATTACCTTACAGACGACCCCCATCCCGTTAAAGACCTTGGAGTTTTCATGTCAAATGATCTAAGTGCCAAAGCCCACTGCAACTACATAGCAAAAAAAGCTCTAAGAGTTGTAAACCTAATTTTACGTAGCTTCTTTTCCAAAAACACCACACTACTAACCAGAGCATATAAAACATTTGCTAGACCAATTCTAGAATACAGCTCACCTGTTTGGAACCCTCACCACATCTCTGACATCAATACAATTGAACGTGTCCAGAAATATTTTACAAGAAGAGTTCTCCATTCCTCTGAAAACAACAAAATACCTTATCCCACCAGACTTGAAATCCTAGGCTTAGAAAACTTGGAACTCCGTCGCCTTGACAAGACCTAAGTCTAACTCACAGAATCATCTATTGTAATGTCCTTCCTGTCAAAGACTACTTCAGCTTTAATTGCAATAATACAAGGGCAACCAATAGATTTAAACTTAATGTAAACCACTTTAATCTAGATTGCAGAAAATATGACTTCTGCAACAGAATCATCAGTGCTTGGAATACTTTACCTGACTCTGTGGTCTCTTCCCATAATCCTAATAGCTTTAACCAAAAACTTTCTACTATTGACCTCACCCCATTCCTAAGAGGACCATAAGGGGCGTGCATAAGCGCACAAACGTGCCTACCGTTCCTGTCCTATTGTTTTTCTTTTCTTCTTCCTATATATGTTTATATGTGTATATACTATATAATCTTTTTGTATGATGTTGTGACAAAATAAATAAATAAATAAATAAATTTACAACACAATTGATGGTCAATATATCAGTATAAATCATAAGGATTGCCAGCAACAAGTTATAGTCATACAGTCATAAGTGGAAAGAGATGGGTGATGGGAACTATGAAACGATTAACAGTAGTGCAGATTCAGTAAATAGTCTGACAGTGTTGAGGGAATTATTTGTTTAGCAGAGTGATGGCCTTTGGGAAAAAACTGTTCTTGTGTCTAGTTGTTCTGGTGTGCAGTGCCCTATAGCGTCGTTTTGAGGGTAGGAGTTGAAACAGTTTATGTCCAGGATGCGAGGGATCTGCAAATATTTTCACGGCCCTCTTCTTGATTCGTGCAGTATACAGGTCCTCAATGGAAGGCAAGTTGGTAGCAATTATTTTTTCTGCAGTTCTAATTATCCTCTGAAGTCTGTGTTTTTCTTGTTGGGTTGCATATTATATTATATATTATACAATATAATATAATATATTATATTATATTACATTGAGTTGGCCATGCCTACCCAGTCACATGACCATCAAGCCACACCCACTGTCACATGACCATCAAGCCCCGCCCACATAATAAGCCACGCCCACAGAACCGGTACTAAAAAAAATTAGAACCCACCCCTGCATTGTTGGGCTGCAGAGACGCCTAGTAAGGGTTTACCAATCTGCAGTCTGCTCCCCTAGAAATGAAATTGGTTACTTCATGTCGTACTCTCTAGAACGATGGAGGAGAAAAAGACAAAGCTCCACACAAGGTTAGTATCCTAGTGACAGGGGATATGTATATAAGAACAAAGTAGCAATGTATGTTAAATAGTAATTATACTTGTTGTTATGTAAAAAAAATATATGCATAGATATAAAAAGACCAGGATGGTCTCACTGTTTTTAATGTTTACTTAATAAAAAACTTTTTATTTTTAAAAAAAAGGATATGTTTTTTTGCCAAGACTGTGATCTTTAAATACGTAAGAGCTGAATTCTTCTGTACCTTTAGTTACAGAAGCTCTCAAGGTTATTTTGGACCAGTCACTCCACCCAACACAAAGCAATCGCACAAATTTAGTGTCCTAGGGCAGGGGTCTCCAACCTTGGTCCCTTTAAGACTTGTGGACTTCAACTCCCAGAATTCCCCAGCCAGCATTAGGAGAGTTGAAGTCCACTCAGCTTAAAATGGCCGAACATTGAGAAACGCTGGGTTTAGAAAACAGGAATTTTGAATCAGATCACACCATTACCAAATAAATTTTGTGAATGTGCCTATGACATAACATAACATAACATAATAACAGAGTTGGAAGGGACCTTGGAGGTCTTCTAGTCCAGGGGTCTTCAACCTTGGTCCCTTTAAGACTTGTGGACTTCAACTCCCAGAGTTCCTCAGCCAGCTTTGCTGGCTGAGGGACTCTGGGAGTTGAAGTCCACAAGTTTTAAAGGGACCAAGGTTGGAGACCCCTGCCCTAGGGCAAAGAGAAGGAGGAAAGAAACCCTATGAATGCTCCCTTTAACTCCCCTGCATAAAGGAAGAATAAGATCAAATAAAAGAATGATCAATAAATCTTAAACAGAAGGTACAGCTATAAGGCAGAGCTCAAACTTTGATAAATGCACACATACACACCCTTCCTTAAAAGTTATGGGCAGAATCTGTGAATGAGTTCATCTCAGTTTAGTGAACTTTTTTTTCTCTCCCTGAAGAGTTTTCCTAAAGCATAATTATACTGGGATTCAAAGTATTAATTGAGAGGATGCAGAGAAATTGGTTGTTGACAGCCTGGAAGAGAGTAAGGCGAGTTTGGTTCTCTACTTTAGTCTCTACGGTGCCACCTGGCCAAACTTACAGCATCAAAAACACGGTTGAGCGGTGTTTTTAATTATAGAGGTGAGAAATCCTGGCACCGTTCCAAGCTCCTCTGACATGCAACAGGAGAAAAAGTTATTTGTGCAACTGCATCTGTGGCCGACTCTCGCTTATGGACTCAGCTAATCATGTTTATTCCTACTCTAGCACAGATCCAAACTCTTTCATCTAACTAGGGCAGCCTGGGGAATTTGAAGCCACAGCTGTCAGATGTTCAACCTGATGCCTCTGTGGATCTGAGGATCTCAATGTAGAATCAACAAAAAGGCTCACTTAACAGAGACAATAACCAGAGAGAAACAAAATTATGATTTATTAATTGCAAAGGCAGCAGGTGATATAGTAAGCCACTGATTTTTTGTACCCAAGCAGGCCCAGATGATGACTCCCATGGCTCCATAGAGTTATGGCGCATTCAGGCTTAGCGTGCATCTGTTATTATGACTCTTGTCTGTTGCCAGAAGACAGTCCTGACTCCTGGCAACTGATGGTCCCTGTAGTTTCCTAGGCATGTTTTTCAGATGATTTCACTTTGCCTAGCTTGAGAGGGAGAGCCCCAAAGTCAACCAACCATGCCTGACCCAAGCTACTATTCATGGTCTTCTAGTTTCTAGCCTGGTGCTTTCACTACTACATCAAATGGACTCTTTACATATGTTAATAGGAAATCCCTTTGTGTGGGGGGGGGAAACTGTCACTCCCTGTTGTCACACTTGACAGACACAGACTTCAGAGGATCATTAGAACTGCAGAAAAAATAATCGCTACCAACCTGCCTTCCACTGAGGACCTGTATATTGCACGAATCAAGAAGAGGGCCGTGAAAATATTTGCAGATCCCTCGCATCCTGGACATAAACTATTTCAACTCCTACCCTCAAAACGACGCTATAGAGCACTGCACACCAGAACAACTAGACACAAGAACAGTTTTTTCCCGAAGGCCATCACTCTGCTAAACCAATAATTCCCTCAACACTGTCAAACTATTTACTAAATCTGCACTACTATTAATCTTCTCATAGTTCCCATCACCAATCTCCTTCCACTTATGACTGTATGACTGTAACTTTGTTGCTGGCAATCCTTGTGATTTATATTGATATATTGACCATCAATTGTGTTGTAAATGTTGTACCTTGATGAACGTATCTTTTCTTTTATGTACACTGAGAGCACATGCACCGAGACAAATTCCTTGTGTGTCCAATCACACTTGGCCAATAAAAAATTCTATTCTATTCTATTCTTATCTTTCCCTCCAATATGTTTCTCCTCCCCTGGTTGGGCTGGACATCCTGATTGGTGGAGGGATCCCTGCCAATCAGAAACAATTAGCCCCACCCCTTGTATTCTTTTTCCAGCTCATCCTCTAGTTTCCTTGCCTTGTTTGACTTCTATTTTTAAAAATATTTCTATTAAAAGTTTTGCAAAAAAAACAACAACCCATAAATGCACACACTAATTACAAAGAGAAGCAAAGAAAGAAAAATAAAAAGGGTAAAAATGTCACAAAACACCACGGTATGACAACATGATGCGGCGAATTCGACACCTGTGGTTTAGATGCTTTTAGGCCTAGACCTCTGCTTCCTGGGGTGCCATAGGCTCTTCTTTCTTTCCCATCGTTTTAGAAGTCCCTGATGACGTCATCTGTCACTTTGGGGTCCAGTATCATCAATAAGCCAACTATACATGTATGTCTCCAGCCATCCAAGTGAAGGTGTTAAGATCATTTCCTGGTATTTGGAGGTTGTGAGGATCTGGATGGGGAAGAACAAGATATATTTCTCAACCATGCTAAAAAATGAGTAGTTATGTGTTTTGAGTCCCTGGAGTTGCAGAATTGCCATCTTTGGAATAAAGTAGAGTAGAGTAGAATAGAATTTATTTATTTATTTATTTTATTTTGTCACAACAATATATGTAGGTATCATACAAAAAGATTATATAGTAAATAAACACATATATGGGTAAATATAAGGAGGTATAAGCATATATATAGGAAGAAGAAAAGAAAAACAATAGGACAGGAACGGTAGGCACGTTTGTGCGCTTATGCAGAATAGAGTAGAGTAGAGTAGAGTAGAGTAAAGTAGAATAGAGTGGAATAGAATGGAATGGAATGGAATGGAATAGAATAGAATAGAATAGAATAGAATAGAATAGAATAGAATAGAATGGAATGGAATGGAATGGAATGGAATGGAATGGAGTGGAGTGGAGTGGAGTGGAGTGGAGTGGAATGGAATGGAATGGAATGGAATGGAATGGAATGGAATGGAATGGAATAGAATAGAATAGAATAGAGGAGAGGAGAGGAGAGGAGAGGAGAGGAGAGGAGAGGAGAGGAGAGGAGAGGAGAGGAGAGGAGAGGGGAATGGAATGGAATGGAATGGAATAGAATAGAACAGAGGAGAGGAGAGGAGAGGAGAATAGAATAGAATAGAATAGAATAGAATAGAATAGAATAGAATAGAATAGAATAGAATAGAATAGAATAGAATAGAATAGGTGATGGTTAACCTTTTCCAGGACGAGTGCCCAAAACGTGTGCCTGAACCTCCAAAATGCAATGCACATGTGGGCCACCTGCACATTCCCCGCCCTTTTCACATGCGTGGCAGAGACCCGGACCAACTGGCCATCAGGATGCGGGCACGCATGCGTGGCAGAGCTGAATTGGGGTGACAGCTTGCATGCCCACAGAGAAGGTGCTGCGTGCCACCTCTGGCAGCCCTGCCCCCCCCCACATCCCTGATAGGTTCACCATCATGGGAATAGAATAATGCCATACTTTTGCCAGGATGTGAACCAGGTTTCAAGAAGGAAGTCATGGAGATTCTCAATCCTTCAGGTCATGGTTGTCCCAAAGGTGCTTTTCCAAAAGGCAACTGGGATTTTGGGAGGTTTTCCTTGAAAATGTTTCACTTCTCATCCAAGAAGTTAGAACAGAATATATTTTTTTATGGAACCTAACAAGAATGTCTTTTCTGTGATTGTCCCACCTCTCTGTAGCAAACTCCTCTTCTCTGATTTGCAACAGAGAACAACTTTCATTTTTAAATGAGTCCTTAAGGCCTGCCTCTTCCAGCTGGCATTAGGGGTCAATCAATTAATTAGGGGTAGAGCTGGAAGGAACCTTGGAGGTTCTCTAGTCTGAACCCGTGCTCAAATAGGAGACCCTATAACATTTCAGATAAGTGGCTGTCCAGTTTCTTCTTAAAAGCCTCCAGTGATTGAGCATCCAAAACTTCTGAAGCCATTCCACTGATTGTTCTCAGTGTTAGGAAATTTCTTCTAAGTTCTAGGTTGCTTCTCTTCTTGATTAGTTTCCATCCATTGTTTCTTGTCTTGCCTTCTGGTGTCTCAGACTGCTAAGACAGTCGGTTATTAACACAGCTGCTTGCAATTACTGCAGGTTCAAGCCCTACCAGGCCCAAGGTTGACTCAGCCTTCCATCCTTTATAAGGTAGGTAAAATGAGGACCCAGATTGTTGGGGGCAATAAGTTGACTTTGTATATAATATACAAATGGATGAAGACTATTGCTAACATAGTGTAAGCCGCCCTGAGTCTTCGGAGAAGGGCGGGATATAAATGCAAATAAAAAAAAAGTTGAGCCCCTCCTCTTTGTGCCAGCTCCTCAAATACTGGAATACTGCTATCATGTCATCCCTAGTCCTTCTTTTCTCTAGACTAATAATACCCAAATTATTACTCAAATCCCAAACTATTACCCAAATAGACTAATACCCAAATCCTGCAACCGTTCTTCATATGTTTTAACCTGCAGGCCTTTTTCAAAATTCTCAACATCTTTCATGTAATGTGGTGACCAAAACTGGATGCAGTATTCCAGGTGCGGCCTTACTAAGGCTTTATAAAGTGGTACTAATACTTCATGTGATTTTGATTCCATGCCTCTGTTTGTACGACCAAGGATCATATTAGTTTTTCTGGCTGCTGCCACACACTGATGGTTTATATTTAAGTGGTTGTCCACTACGACTCCAAGGTCCCTCTCTCAGTTACTGTTTTTGAGCCAGATTTAACCTAATCTGTACTTTTACCTTTGGTTTTTCCTGCCCAGAGGTATAAAATCTTGCTTTTCTCCACATTTCATTTTGAATAGGGCCCATTGTTCAAGTCTGTCAAGATCTTTTTGGATCCTGAATGTCAACTCTCAAAGCATCCCGGTCTGCTGTCGAGTTGCCAGACACAGGAGGGGGAAAAACTGAGAGAACAGCATGGCAGCCCCAACCAGAAGCACATTCCATGCATACCTTTCTCAAGGCTATATCCCAGTTACCTGCAACAGCCAGAGGGGCGTAATCTCTACAGCCTGTGAAAGTGCTCCGTTAGAGAATGTGATTTATGACATACCCTTGGAGGAAGGGGGAAACGGGGTCATAATTGGGCCGTAAATTACATGGGACAGAGCTGACTCCACTTGGGTAAGTGCCAACATGTTGCTCCTAATAAATAACTGGATTTCTTTTGAAGCTTGGCTCAAGGCTCATGGTTTAATTAGGGCATCCATTGGAACTCTGACACTGAGCTTGTCTTCTGGGGTGTTGGCTATTCCTGCTGGTCAGTTGGGTCAATTGAGTGGGAGACCCCATTGTAAGGTTTATCTTATTCTTGTTGTGCCTTGTCCACTTTCCCCGCAGCCGGGCCCATCTTATCTGCTTCCAAACGCTGAGGAATGTCCTAGCATGCCTCCTGGCCCCAGCCCTGGCTCCATGCCCAGACAGGCCGAGGAGGAAGAAGTGCCTCCAGCCCCCAGCTCTGGCTCCATGCCCAGGCAAACGGAGCAACTAGACCCCTCCCCCTCCCCCACAGCATGTGAGCCTGAGGAAAGTCAATTACCAACAGCTGCAGACTGGAGTGACCCTCGCTTCAGGAGAATTGATAGGCGGCGGCAATAGAAGGAAGGGAGGGGCAGGCCTGGATAAGTGCTGAGTCATGGAGCCACACCCCATGGCCTATATAAAGGATCTGCTTTCTGGCATTCTCTGAGTCAGGCAAAGTCTACCTTACCTTATTTTTTTTAAAGCAGGTTTTATCTTTGAAGATTTGTGAGTGCAGAAATCCACAGGGGATTCATTACGAATTACCCTGGATGAGAAAAGGAGAAGAATGTTTTAAAGGCAAAGCAGCTCCCTGCCCCCCATTTCAGCTGCAGGGTGATGGGATTAAGACATGGTCCTCAGGACATGACAGGATTAGCCCTCTACCCATCTAGCAACAGGATTCACCACATGTCACCTGGGGAGATTACATCACCCAGCAAGATTCAACCAAGCTTGGGACTCAAGACACTACAAAGTTACCCCTGCATGGTCCCGTGGAAGTCTGACAACCAATCAGAATACAGGAACAGGAATCTCCACGGAAGAGCCCAAGACAGGGACTCTCTCTCTCTCTCTCTCTCTCTCTCTCTCTCTCTCTCTCTCTCTCTCTCTCTTTTTCTGGGAAGTTCACCGGTCTCTTCCGACAATCTGCCTTTGTCATTCTCTTTTCCCTGGCAGTTTCCTGTATCTTGGCAAAAACTGCCATGTGGTTCTTGCCTTCATGGCCACCAAGCCAGGGAACAAGACAAGGAAACTCTTAGGAAAACCACTGACCAACTCCATTGTCTTAGCCTGTCCCCTGGTCCAAGCCGTTCTTTGTGCCACCTGGTTGGGAACCTCTCTCCTGTTTCCCAACCTGGATTTCCACTCCTTAATGGGAGAGATTATCTTGGAATGTAATGAAGATTCAGTTTCAATGTTTTACTGTGTCCTGTCTTACCTAGCTGTTTTGGCCCTTGTCAGTTTCACAGTGGCCTTTCTAGCTAGGAAATTGCCTGATAGTTTTAATGAAGCCAAGTTCATTACTTTTAGCATGTTGGTCTTTTGCAGTGTTTGGATCACTTTCCTCCCCACCTACCTGAGCACCAAAGGGAAGTCCATGGTGGCTGTGGAGATCTTCTCCATTTTGGCCTCTGGAGCTGCTCTCTTGGCTTGTATCTTTTTCCCCAAATGCTACATTATCCTACTGAGGCCCCATCTTAACTGTAGAGAAAATATGATAAGAAACAAAAATCTCTAACTAATGCATGCATTGGAAACATCTTTGATCCAAACTAGACTGTGTTGTTTGTGTCATATAAGTGGGTATATACATAATTTTGTATTTATTTATTTTGTCATGTTCATGTAGTATATATTGGAGGTGGTGAACTTTTGAGAGCTGTATGCAATGAAATTTCATGCCGATTAGTGTATATGTAAAGTGACAATAAAGTCACTTCACTAAGCACAGTTTCCAATGTGTTACCACTCCTCACTTTTTATGTGATTTATCATCTTCCTGTTGAAGACTTCTGAACTGTTGAAAATTGTAGCCTATTTTATGAGCTTGGCTCTTTATTTATTTGTAACCTATGACTATCATTAAGTGTTGTACCTTATGAATGTATCTTTTATGTACACTGAGAGCCTATGCAACAAAAACAAATTCCTTGTGTATCCAATCTTGGCCAATAAAGAATTCTATTCTATTCTATTCTATTCTATTCTATTCTATTCTATTCTATTCTATTCTATTCTATTCTATTATTATTTTGTAAAACATGACAGAGAAGAAGGAACACATTTATCAAATAATGCCTTATCAAGTGCAAATGAGGATCACTTGGTTGAGTTGGGTGGATATTAAAATTGAATCAATAAACATTTTTTTCCTGTTTTCAGCAACAATCATTATTATTATTATTATTAATAATAATAATAATAATAATAATTATTATTATTATTATTATTATTAAATTTTTATACCGCCCTTCTCCCGAAGGACTCAGGGTGGTGTACAGCCAAAGATAAAAACACAAAATATATACAATTAAAACAACATATTTAAAACATAGCAGATTATAAAAGGCTGATAATTAAAAATTTAGATTTTAAAATTTTAAAATATTAGCAGAACCCCAAATTTAAAATCCAACACTATTATGCCAGTCCCGTTTGAATAAATAAGTGTGTTTTGAGCTCACGACGGAAGGTCCGAAGATCAGGCACTTGACGTAGGCCAGGCAATATTTTTTCATCTCTTGTCTTCCAGTTGTCCCCCAAGGAAGCACAGAGTCCTCTGTAGAATCAAAGCTTGGCACTAAACTTGATTAACTTTGTAGAGTTCCTTAACACTATTTTTTTTTCCAACGGGAAAATTTAAATCCTCAATTAATCATCCAATGCTGCTGTGCTGCCTCATCAATCTGTTGGATTTTCAGATTGGGATGAGAAAATAACGTCAGCAGTGTACATAGGGCTTGTACATAGGCCTTGTACCATGTCACGTATGATATATGACAACAGCATCCTGATTGATTTTGCATAGGCATTTGCCACGTGTGGCATGAAGAGGTGCTATGCAGGAGAGAGAAAAAGTGTTCAAGCGGGCGAGCAGGTTTGCTGCTGTCAGTATGATGCTTGTCCAGGAGGGACCATTTCCAGTCAGACAGGTAGAGTTTTCTGCAAATGTAGATCTTTCAAGATCAAGGAAGTGGCTCACCAGGCTAATGCAGCCTGTTATTAACACACAGCTGCCTGCAATTACAATTACTGCAGGCTCGAGTCCCACCAGGCCCAAAGTTGACTCAGCCTTCCATCCTTTATAAGGAAGGTAAAATGAGGACCCAGATTGTTGGGGGGGCAATAAGTTGACTTTGTATATAAATATACAAATAGGATGAGACTATTGCCTTACACAATGTAAGTCGCCCTGAGTCTTCGGAGAAGGGCGGGATATAAATTCAAATTAAAAAAAAGGAAGCTGTTCAATAGATCAAAATATTAAGAGATTTCAGGTGATTACTGGTAGGTTTGAGATTCTTCATGATATGGATGCAAATTGTTCTGCCCACCCACTTCCCCCATCTAACTTCCCACTACTGAGTAATGAGAATTGGCAGGACTTCTCTCCTCACCCAGATTGCAAATCTGTACATTGAAGGCAACAATTTGCAGATTTCTTGTTATCCATCCAATTATGGAGGGGTCCGGAGATGCCGTAGGATTTTAGTTTGTCATGTACCACTGAGTCAAAGGCTTTACAGAAGTCTATGTAAATTGCATCTAGTGCTTTGCCCTGATCAAGATTTGTAGCCCATATGTTTTTGCAGTGTTTTTGCATCTTGTACGTAGCTGCTCTATTTTCTCTAGGCCCAACACCCAATTTCACCTTGACTCTCGAGTAAAGCTAGTCTGTGAACTGACAACAAGAGACACAAACAGAATTTCCCCCTTCTGGTGTGCAAAAAAAATATCTATGGTTGAATGGGGAGGACCATTGCTTTTCCTTGCAATTATCAGAAGAGCAATAATACTTAATGTTTCCCCTGTGGATTTCTACCCTCACAAATCTTCAAAGATAAAACCTGCTTTAAACAATATGCTCTTAGTTCTTAAGGTGGGAGCAGGACATGTAATCTTAACATGTCTTAAGTGTTTTTTTTCCAATCAGGGTAACCTGGTCTGCTCAAATATGTGAGATACCCTTTATTTCTTTGTCGGTAAATATAAATTTAACATTTAGCATGTCTTGCAGACAGCTAATTCCTGGGTTTGGCCAGGCTCAGCTGACCTAAGTTTTCTCTTTGGTCACAGCCCAAACAGAGATAAGAGGGGAAACGGTGGAGATAAATTTGTCCTGAGACCATCCAGGTGGCAGAGCCAGCTTCTATTGCGCTAAAGCTCTGGTGAGATTTTAAGTGCTTATCTTCCAATTCAGTTTCTGCACAAACCTTGATTTCTGATCTAGGAGGGAAGGTAACAAGGATGACTGAGTTTCTTCTCTTGCTCCTGGTCTTCTGGCTCCTGTCCCCACCTGCTGCTAAGAGGATCCCAACTGAATGTGTACTGGCAACTCCTTTCCAGATTCAGGAAAAATTGAACTATTACAGATCTGGGGAACTCATTATTGGTGGGAATTTTCTCCTGATAACCATGATTTCATCCAACATCCCAGACTTTCAAAAACGCCCAACTTTGCTTCATCTTAAACTTGTGTAAGTTTTTATCTGGAGGGAAAAGATATAGAAACCTGTTTGATTTGTTTTGGACTCAGGCCTTACGATCAGAAATACTTGTTTTGGTGATATTTCTAATATCCTCCATCAATATCCTTAAGAACCTCCATCACTGGAGACATTTAAGAAGAGACTGGACAGCCACTTGTCTGGAATGGTGTAGGTTCTCTTGTTTGTGCAGGGGGTTGGGCTAGAAGACCTCCAAGGCTTCCTTCCAATTCAGTTAGCAGAATAACAGAATAACAGAGTTGGAAGGAACCTTTGAGGTCTTCTAGTCCAACCCTCTGCCCAGGCAGAAGCCCTATACCATTTCAGACTAATGGTTGTCCAATCTCTTCTTTATCTTATGATTCTTGATGAAGGTATCTTTTCTTTTATGTACACTGAGAGCATATGCACCAAGACAAATTCCTTGTGTGTCCAATCACACTTTGCCAATAAAAAAATCAATTCTATTCTATTCTATTCTATTCTATTCTATTCTATTCTATTCTATTCTATTCTATTCTGTTCTGTTCTGTTCTGTTCTGTTCTGTTCTGTTCTATTCTATTCCTGCTTATTTGTACCCTATGACTATCATTAGGTCATTAAGTGTTGTACCTTATGATTCTTGACGAATGTATATTTTCTTTTATGTACACCGAGAGCGTATGCACCAAGACAAATTCCTTGTGTGTCCAATTGCACTTGGCCAATAAAGAATTCCATTCTATTCTATTCTTTAAAACTTCCAGTATTGGAGTCCCTACAACTTCTGGAGGCAAGTAGTTTCAATGTTTAATTGTTCTAACTGTCAGAAAATTCCTCCTTAGTTCTAGGTTGCTTCTCTCCTGGATTAGTTTCCATCCATTGCTTCTTCTCCTGCCTTTATTCTATCCTAGCATAGTTCAAACCTTTGTGCTTTTCTCTATAGCCTGCGAAGCTCATAAAATAGGGTATAATTCTCAATCTTTCGAGAACTCTACAATAAGACGATAAGCCACCTAAAAAGGGAGGCAGAACAATCCCTTAGAAATTTATTTTGTATTTATTTACTTATTTATTTGTCAAGTACATATTAGATAATATATATAAGCATGAATTGAATATATAAAGTGAATACAATTAAAGGGAACATTAGGACAGGGATGGTAGGCATGCTGGTGCTCTTATGCACGCCCCTTACAGACCTCTTAGGAATGGGGTGAGGTCAACAGTAGACAGTCTAAGGTTAAAGTTTTGGGGGTTTGGGGAAGAAACCACAGAGTCAGGTAGTGCATTCCAGGCATTGACCACTCTGTTGCTGAAGTCATATTTTCTGCAATCGAGTTTGGAGAGCTGATTTCCTGAAAAAGTTGACTTATAATATTGATTTAGATCGAAAATCCCCTGGAAAAGTCAAATGAAAGCTCAATTCTTGTATGGGATACTGTAAAAAAAAAAAAAGGATCAAAACTCAGTTTTGGAATCAGCTCATGAATAATGGCTTTCAGGAAATTGATGCTGCGACTCCAGTTTGTGCTCAGCATTGGTTTGGATGTTAAACAATTGGAAGGATTAATCAGAACAGAACGGGAAGGGACCTTAAAGGTCTTCTAGCCCAACCCGCTGCTCAAGCAGGAGACCCTACACCATTTCAGAGATGTGGCTGTCCAGTCCCTTCTTAAAAACCTCCAGTGATGGAGAAGGAAGGAAGGAAGGAAGGAAGGAAGGAAGGAAGGAAGGAAGGAAGGAAGGAAGGAAGGAAGGAAGGAAGGAAGGAAGGAAGGAAGGAAGGAAGGAAGGAAGGAAGGAAGGGACCTTGAAGGTCTTCTAGTCCAACCCCCTGCTCAAATAAGAGACCCTACACCATTTCAGACAAGTGGCTGTCCAGTCTCTTCTTAAAAACCTCCAGTGGCGAAGCACCCACAACTTCTGAAGGCAACTTCTGTTCCACTGATTGATTGTCCTCACTGTTAGGAAGTTTCTCCTTAATTCCAGGTTGCTTCTCTTCTGGATTAGTTTCCATCCATTGTTTCTGTTATGTATTCATGTTTGTACCTTTAAATATTTGAGCGGGAAATCAGCACGTTGCTGATTGGACGAAGCCTCCAGTAGAACTGTATAAAAGGAGAGGTTTTTCCCCCAGCCTGGCTGCTGGGTTCACCCTATATTAAAGAGCTGTTGTCACTACCCTGGTCTCCAGCCTCGTTACTTCCAGAACTTAACATTGGCGACGAAGGTGGGATCTCGAGGCTAAGGAGAACCAGAACCGAGCTGAAGCACGATAGACCCGAACCCAGCAAACTCAGGGCAGAAAAGCGGAGATGGCCAGTTACACTCCGCCCGCACCGTTTGACCCGGCTAAAGAGAAATGGGGAACGTATATGACCCGTTCAAAGCTTAGAAGCCAACGAACTGCAAGGAGTTCCAGATAACCGAAAAGGGCTTATTTCTTAAGCCACTGTGGTCCGGAGGTCATTGATATCGCGAAGCCCTGGCAGAGCCAACGCCGTGCAGTCGGTGTCGTGGCCAACTCTACAGACTTTACTAAAAACCACTTCGCACCAACACCGTCTAAATACGTGCGGCGGTTTGAATTCGGAGAGCGAAGGCAGATGGAGGGCGAATCCATCGGTGACTACATGGCCGCCCTAAGAAAAGCGTCCAAGGACTGCGGATACCGCGACCTAGACGAGGTGCTCCTCGAGCAACTCATCCGAGGGGTCAAAGACATCCGTTTGCGGCGACGGCTGCTAGCAAAGAGCAACCTAACGCTGGCCAACGCTCTGGACGAAGCCAGAGCACATGAAATGTCCACCCAAGCGGCGGAGACACTGCAGAAACCTGTCCCACCAAAGGCGAGCGCGAAGGCAACTCCGGTGCACCAGGAGGAGGTTCAGACCGAATCCGACGGTGGAGATGAGGAAGGGGTCTGCCGAACCGAGAAACGCGACAAAGGGGACCGAGACAAATGCGGAAGCTGCGGTGGTCAACACCAGCGCCAACGCTGCAAATTTAAGGACGCGACATGTCGGCGGTGCGGAAAGAAGGGGCACCTAGCTCAAGTTTGTCGAGCGGCCCAACCTTCCCGCCGAAAATTCAAATCGGCCAATCAGAGCGCGGAATCGGCAAGGCGACCCGCGATTGGCTCAAACAAAAAAGGCGCGGATTCAAACCAGACGACTGTGGTCATAGGCCGCGCCTCGACCCGAGTGGAGAAGAAGATCTTCACCAGACCAAAAATAGAGGGAGTACGGTGCCGGCTCGAAGTAGACACGGGATCAGCGATCACCATCATGTCCTGGGACACTTTGGCGAAGTCACTGCCGTCAGTCGCGAAGCGCCACCTGCAAGCACAACGGCTACGAGTCCACGACTACCAAGGGAATCGCATCCCTGTTCGAGGGACCACCTCCGTCCGAGTCGAGTACGGACCACACAAGAAGACCCTGCCCATCACGATCGTCGAAGGGACCCTGCCCAGTCTGTTGGGGCTAGACTGGTTTCGTGCCCTGGGCATGGGAGTGACCGGCATCTACAGAAGTGACTGTAACCTGAAAGACATTCTCTTTAACGAGTTCGAAGATGTCTTCAAGGACTGCCTGGGCAAGTACAAGGGGACCCCTATTTCCTTCAACTTAGACCCCCAGGTAGCTCCCATTAGGCTTAAGGCGAGGAGAGTCCCTTTTGCCCTAAAACCAAAAATCGATAAGGAGCTAGATAAGCTCATAAATCAGGGGATTTTGGTGCCAGTCGATCACGCAAAGTGGGAGACGCCAATCGTCACCCCGATAAAACCAGACGGGTCAATTAGAATTTGCGCTGACTACAAGGCGACGCTTAACAAAGCCTTACAGAAAAGCGCCACCCGGTTCCGTGGTGCAACACTTGCTGCACTTTTGGGGCGAGGCCAAGTCTTTGCGAAGTTAGACTTGCCCCAACCCAACCACCACCTGCCTGTAGACGCCCGCACAGCCGAAGCCCAAACGATTGTGACGCACAGGGGGGCCTTCAAGTGCACCCGATTGCAATTTGGGGTCAGTGTGGCACCAGGGCTGTTCCAAAACCTGATGGAACGACTACTGCAGGGGCTCCCAGGGGGAGTTCCCTACTTCGATGATGTCCTAATTTCAGGGAAAACATGGAGGAATTGGGGAGCGTTAAGAAAGGTTTTGGGCATTTTCCGGACAGCCGGATTAAAAGTCAAGGCAAACAAATGCCAGATAGGGGTCGAATCGTCGATTTCTTGGGCTACCGGATAGACAAGAAAGGAATTCACCCTACTGAGAGCAAGGTCAAGGCAATTAGGAAGGCTCCAGCGCCCAAAAACAAAGCAGAGCTGCAGGCATTCCTGGGGTTGGTGAATTTTACGCGGTCTTTTAAAGAACAAAGCAACTGCTATGGAACCGCTGCATAGGCTCTTAGGGAAAAATACTGTTTGGTCTTGGGGAAAGTCGGAAAATAGGGCTTTTGAAGCAGTAAAGAACCTGCTCTCAAGTGATAGCCTGCTCGTCCAATATCACAACTCATTACCCCTAGTGCTGGTTTATGCCTCCTTATGGGGTGGGGCTGTACTCAGCCATAGACTTCAAACGGCACAGAAGCCCCTATAGCTTTTACTCTAGAACGATGTCCTCCCAGAGAGAAACTACAGCCAGTTAGATAAAGAAGCACTAGCCATTGTGTCAGGGGTTAAAAAATTCCACGAATATGTTTTTGGGCGGGATTTTGAAACCGTGACTGACCACAGACCGCTACTAGGAATACTGGCTGGCGACCACCCAACGCCTGTGGCACTTTCGCCCCGCCTGACCCGATGGACTATATTCTTAGCCGCTTATTCGTACAAGCTGCAGCATCGACCAGGAAAAGAAGTGGGGCATGCAGGCGCGTTAAGCCGATGCCCACTACCAGGGGCGATCAAGACCCCACTCCGGGAACGCCTGTCCTACTTATTGACTCTTTGGACTCTGGCCCAGTCACATCTAAGGAAGTGGCTCGGGCATCATACCGACATTGTATTAAGGACTGTACTCGGTTGGGTACAGAGAGGGTGGCCGCTGCGCCGGGCGAACGGTTCAAAGAATTTGTTAAAAACGCGATGAGCTCTCGGCTCAAGGGGTGCCTGTTATGGGGTGATCGTGTAATAATTCCTGATAAATTAAGGGAAAGGTATTGGACCTCCACGAGGGTCACCCAGGGATCGTAAGGATGAAGGGTTAGCTAGAAGCTATGTGGTGGCCACTCATGGACGCAGAGATTGCTGAGAGGGTAGGGAAATGCCAGGCTTGCCAAGAGTCCAGACCTCTACCCCAACGGCCCCAGTCAGAGAATGGGAAAAGCCCCAAGGGCCCTGGTCAAGAATCCACATTGATTTTGCTGGCCCCTTCCACGGCCAAACGTTCCTAGTGGTTGTTGATGCATTCTCTAAATGGTTGGAGATCATACTCATGAAATCCACTACGGCCGAAGCAGTAATCGCAGCCCTGCGCCACCTAATCGCAACTCACGGGTTGCCGGGCACCCCGGGGTGCGACAATGGGCCGCACCACGGCAGCCCAGTTTGAAGAATACCTGGCAGAGGAGGCATCCGACATGCCCTCTCTGCGCCTTTCCACCCCGCGCCGAATGGCCTTGCAGAGCGCCCGTCCGGAGCGCTAAGGAGGCATTGTCCAGGCTCAAGCCAGGTGACTGGCAAACAAAGATAGATTTCTTTCTGGCCGTTCAGCACAGAACCCCAAGCACGGCTACAGGCAGAAGCCCAGCCGAATTATTGATGGGACGGAAACTACGGTGCCCACTTGACCATTTGAATCCCCATTACACACCAGAGGGTTACAAGGGGGAACTAGAAAAAACAAGGGAAATGGGCATAGGCGACCGGGTGTGGGCCCGAAACTATGGGGACGGCCCTAGTTGGCTCGCAGGACAAATCATAAAGACAACCGGCCCAAAATCGTATTTGGTAGAGCTACAAGACAACCGAGTGTGGAGGCGCCACATAGATCAGATAAGGAAACGAATAACTGATCAAACCGAACCAAATGAAACAGATCATGACCAATACCCATTTGAATTCACAGCTGACAATGACCCGGGGGAGGCGCAAGACTTAGCTGAGGTCCCAGAGTTCCAGCGACGCCATCAGGTTCCCGAGGGAAACAGCAGGGAAAATTACAAAAGTAATCCAAGGCCGGATGGCCAAGAAAGGAGTCTGCCAATAATCCGGGGCCCGTTGGCCCAGAGAAAGAGCTGGGAGGAGAAAACAGCCCCTCCGACCAGCTCAAAACACCACCCAGAACTGAACCGCGCAGGTCTGAAAGAACTAGGAGACGCCCAGGTTATTTGCGTGACTACGTCGAAAAATAACATGTAAATAAATATGTAAATAGAGGCAAAGTGTTTTCTGGGAGGGGAGGAGTGTTATGTATTCATGTTTGTACCTTTAAATATTTGAGCGGGAAATCAGCACGTTGCTGATTGGATGAAGCCTCCAGTAGAACTGTATAAAAGGAGAGGTTTTTCCCCCAGCCTGGCTGCTGGGTTCACCCTATATTAAAGAGCTGTTGTCACTACCCTGGTCTCCAGCCTCGTTACTTCCAGAACTTAACAGTTTCTTTTTCTCACCTTCTGGTGCTTTGGAAAATAAATTGACCCCGTCTTCTTTCAGGCAGCCCCTCAAATGGTGGAATACGACTTTCATGTCACCCCCTAGTCCTTCTTACCCCTTTCATGGATTACTGCCTTGTCGTGGCAAAGGGGCTTGCATGGCTCAATGAAGCTATGAGCTACGCTGTGCAGGGACACCCAAGACGGACAGGTCATAGCAGAGAGTTCTGACAAAACTTGACCCACTGGAAAAGGAAATGGCAACCCACTCCAGTATCTTTGCCATGAAAACCCCATGGACAGTATTGTACATGGGGTCACGATGGGTCAGACACTACTTCGCAACTAACAACAACAAAAGTCCTTCTTACAGACACTGGTGCAAAATAAAGAAGTGAGGAATGATAGAGGGGAATAGAATAGAATAGAATAGAATAGAATAGAATAGAATAGAATAGAATAGAATAGAATAGAATAGAATAGAATAGAATAGAATAGAATTTTATTGGCCAAGTGTGATTGGACATACAAGGAATTTGTCTTGGTGCATATGCTCTCAGTGTACATAAAAGAAAAGATACGTTCATCAAGGTACGACATTTACAACACAATTGATGGTCAATATATCAATATAAATCATAAGGATTGCCAACAACAAGTTATAGTCATACAGTCATAAGTGGAAAGAGATTGGTGATGGGAACTATGAAACGATTAATAGTAGTGCAGATTCAGTAAATAGTCTGACAGTGTTGAGGGAATTATTTGTTTAGCAGAGTGATGGCCTTCGAGGAAAAACTGTTCTTGTGTCTAGTTGTTCTGGTGTGCAGTGCTCTATAGCGTCGTTTTGAGGGTAGGAGTTGAAACAGTTTATGTCCTGGATGTGAGGGATCTGTAAATATTTTCACGGCCCCCATAAAATGGTCTGTGATACAGAAAGATTTCTGGTTTCATTTTTTGCATATGATTCTACAGAATTTGGGTGCTACTGAACCATCGTTGTATTTGAATTCAGGTCCATCTCTGGAGACTCTGGAGTTATTTCACTAGGGTCAAAGGATGTTAATTTGTAATTTGAAATGATGTTTCATATTTTATCAATATCTGGTTCATTTGTAATATCTAGACCAAATAATATATCATTTTGACCTTTTTTCCCTCTCTCTCCATTGTATCTTTTACTAGTATTGCTACGTTGTTAGGTTGATTGGTAGATGTTTGTGGTTAAGTTTGTGTACAGGGCAATGTTTGTTGAGTTGGGAGATGTTTTTGGTCAGTTGTGTTTTCATTTATTTTTGTTGTAATTTTATTTTCAAGGTTAGCTATAATTTTATTTTCAAGGTTTGTGAAACGTGAATCAAATTGTGCATCCAGGTGTGCTAGTAATTTTTTTTTCTAAGTTTGTTTGAATGTTGTTAATGACGGTTTCTCTTTTTCATTTTTCACAAAGCCATCCAAGTTTAACCAAGGAGCTTTGTATAAAAAAACCCCAAGCAAATCCAATCAATTGAAGACTTCCTGCTCCATAGTACATTAAAAAAAGGCAACCTCTCCTAGCACACACACTTTCTTGCAATGTTTTCCCATGTTGTTATTGTTTTTCACTCTAGATTTATAGCCAAGAACTACCAGCACTTCATGGCCTTAGTCTTTGCAATCACAGAGATCAACAATGATTTGCTTCTGCTACCCAACATCACCCTTGGCTTCAATATCTATAGCAATTTCCAGATTGAGATGTCAATTTCCTCAAACAGCCTCTCCCTGCTCTCCACACGAAGCCGAATGGTTCCTGGTTATAAATGTGACCGGAAGGACCCTCTGCTCTCCGTCATTGGAGGTCTCAACTCTAAATCCTCAAGGCTGATGGCCTCCATCTTAAGGTTCCAAAGGTGAGGAGCAGTGGTGGGTTTCAATTTTTTTTACTACCGGTTCTGTGGGTGTGGCTTGGTGGGCGTGGCAGGGGAAGGATACTGTAAAATCTCTGTTCCCTCCCCAATCCAGGGGAAGGTTACTGCAAAATCCCCATTTCTTCCTGATCAGCTGGGACTTGGAAGGCAGAGAATAGATGGGGGCAGGGCCAGTCAGAATTTTTACTACCAGTTCTCCGAACTATTCAAAATGTCTGCTACCGGTTCTCCAGAACTGGTCAGAACCTGCTGAAAACCACCTCTGGTAAGGAGGCTCCATTGGATGCAGAATGTCGCCAAAAGATGTTGAGACTCTAGAAAGAGTGCAGAGAAGAGCAACAAAGATAATTAGGAGACTGGAGGCTAAAAAATATGAAGAACGGTCGCAGGAACTCGGTATGCCTAGTTTAATGAAAAGAAGGACTAGGGGAGACATGATAGCAGTGTTCCAATATCTCAGGGGCTGCCACAAAGAAGAGGGGGACAATCTATTCTCCAAAGCACCTGAGGGTAGAACAAGAAGCAATGGGTGGAAACTAATCAAGGAGAGAAGCAACCTAGAACTAAGGAGGAATTTCCTGACAGTTAGAACAATTAATCATTGAAACTACTTGCCTCCAGAAGTTGTAGGGACTCCAATACTGGATGTTTTAAAGAATAGAATGGAACGGAATTCTTTATTGGCCAAGCGTGATTGGACACACAAGGAATTTGTCTTGGTGCATATGCTCTCAGTGTACATAAAAGAAAAGATACCTTCATCAAGAATCATAAGTTAAGAAGAGATTCAACAACCATTAGTCTGAAATGGTATAGGGCTTCTGCCTGGGCAGGGGGGTTGGACTAGAAGACCTCCAAGGTCCCTTCCAACTCTGTTATAATGTTAATTAGGCAAACAACAGAAACAGACACAGAAGCCAAAGATAAAAACAAAAGAGTATGTGACTCAGACAAATCTACACTATAGTGGAATTCATTTTTGTATTTTTTTGTATTTTTTTAATTTGCATTTATATCCCGCCCTTCTCCAAAGACTCAGGGCGGCTTACACTATGTCAAGCAATAGTCTTCATCCATTTGTATATTATATACAAAGTCAACTTTTATTGCCTCCAACAATCTGGGTCCTCATTTTACCTACCTTGTAAAGGATGGAAGGCTGAGTCAACCTTGGGCCTGGTGGGACTTGAACCTGCAGTAATTTCAAGCAGCTGCTGTTAATAACAGACTGCATTAGTCTGTTGAGCCACCAGAGACCCCAGATTTTATTTGTCAGGACATATTTTTTTATTTAACCCCCGAAGATAGCGATAAGTTTTTGAAGTGCTGCACTTGCCAAGAAGAATTCTTTCCTAACTTATTCTTCATAAAAGTGAAACTTTTTAATGAATTTGATTCTCTCGGCCAGATTGGTTTGAATCCGTTTGAGTGAATTTGTTCCCTTGACTTCTTTTCCAGTGATGGTATTCAACCGGTTCGGACCGGTTCAGGCGAACCGGTAGTGATGACCTGCTTGTGGCCCACCCACATGCCCACCCACCCTGGCGCTATGCCATCCTATTTAGCCACATTTTCTAAGCCACGCACATATAATATAATATAATATAACAGAAGAGTTGGAAGGGACCTTGGAGGTCTTCTAGCCCAACCCCCTGCCCAGGCAGGAAACCCTACACCATCTCAGTCAGATGGTTATCCAACATTTTCTTAAAAATTCCAGTGTTGGAGCATTCACAACTTCTGCAGGCAAGTTGTTCCACTCATTAATTGTTCTAACTGTCAGGAAATTTCTCCTTAGTTCTAAGTTGCTTCTTTCCTTGATCAGTTTCCACCCATTGCTTCTTGTTCTGCCCTCAGGTGCTTTGGAGAATAGTTTGACTCCCTCTTCTTTGTGGCAATCCCTGAGATATTGGAACACAGCTATCATGTCTCCCCTAGTCCTTCTTTTTATCAAACTAGACATACCCAGTTCCTGCAACCGTTCTTCATATGTTTTAGTCTCCAGTCCCCTAATCATCTTTGTTGCTCTTCTCTGCACTCTTTCTAGAGCCTCAACACCTTTTTTACATTGTGGCAACCAAAACTGGATGCAATATTCCAAGTGTGGCCTTACCAAGGCATTATAAAGTGGCACTAACACTTCACATGATCTTGATTCTATCCCTCTGTTTATGCAGCCCAGAACTGTGTTGGCTTTTTTAGCAGCAGCTGCACACGGATGGCTCATATCTAATGTGCAAGCAAAGCGCATGAACGGAAGGCTGTGCACATGTGCAGAAGGCACACACAAGAAAAGTGAGTGTGTGTGTACGCATGCTCATATTTTTGGTGCACGGTGAACCAGTGATAAAATTATATGATTTTAAATAAAATTATATGAAACCCACCTCTGCTTCTGTCATGTCACAACTAGGCAAAATATGTAACTGGTGGTTCTTCCTTGGAAGGGAACAACCTTAAGCTCACAAAGTCACTGAACCTGACTCATGGGGCAAGGCAGGATTTATTGATTTTCCCCTTAAATTCTCCAAAGCACCTGAGGGTAGAACAAGAAGCAATGGGTGGAAACTGATCAAGGAAAGAAGCAACTTAGAACTAAGGAGAAATTTCCTGAGAGTGAGAACAATTATCCTTCCTTCGACATGACCTGTGTTTAACTCACAGAATCATCTGTTACAACGTCCTTCCTGTTGAAGGCTACTTCAGCTTCAATCGCAACAATACACGAGCACACAATAAATTTAAGCGTAATGTGAACCGCTCCAATCTTGATTGCAGAAAATATGACTTCAGTAACAGAGTTGTTAATGCCTGGAATGCACTACCTGACTCTGTAGTCTCTTCCCAAAATCCCAAAAGCTTCAACCAAAAACTGTCTACTGTTGACCTCACCCCATTCCTAAGAGGTCTGTAAGGGGCGTGCATAAGAGCACCAGCGTGCCTACCGTTCCTGTCCTAATGTTCCCTTGATTGTAACCAATTTCGTATAGTTATTACATACTTATGCTTATATATATGTTTATATATCATATAGTTATTTCATGCTTATGCTTATATATACTGTTGTGACAAATAAATAAATGAATAAATAAATAAAATAAATCAGTGGAACAACTTGCCTGCAGAGGTTGTGAGTGTTCCAACTCTGGAAATTTTTAAGAAAATGTTGGATAACCAATTGTTTGAAGTGGTGTAAGTTTTCCTGCCTGGGCAGGGGGTTGGACTAGAAGACCTCTAAGGTCCCTTCCAACTCTGTTATTATTATTACCATTAAATCTCCATAAACCTTTATCAAGAATCTCACTTTCTCCAGCTTGGTGTTGACTTTAAGTTCTCTCATGAAGACAATACAGTTTATCCTTCCTTCTTCCGGATTAACCCTACTGAATTCCCTCAGTACGTGGGTTTAGTCCAGCTGCTCCTGCATTTCCAGTGGAACTGGATTGGGCTTCTAGCCCCAGAAGATGACGACGGAGAGCATTTCATCTCATCTCTGATGCCAATGCTCAAGGAGAAGGAGATCTGCCTGGCCTTCACAGAAAAGATGAAATCGGACATCTTTGCTATTACACAGTCCAAGTTGCTTCGTGTTTTCAAAACTTGGTCTACAGCCGAAGTCATTATTGTGTTTGGAGATTCCAGTAGCACTGCAAATGTACAGGTGGCGGTGCATGGCCATGAAGTAATGAGAAACAGACCATTTCAGAAAGTTTGGATCCTGACTTCCCATTGGAAGCTTAATGTGGCGGGATCTAAAAACATACTGCAGCTTATCAAGCCCTTCCATGGGGCTTTGCATTTTAGGCAACACACTGGACATGTGTCAGATTTCAACCATTTCCTCCTGTCCTTAAACCCTTTGAACCCACGAGGGGATCTTTTTCTTTCTCCATGGTGGGAAAGGGTCTTTGACTGCATGATTCACAAACTAGGAGAGAGTCCTAAAAAGGGGAAAAAAACATGCACGGGAAAGGAGAAATTAGAGAATGTGCCGAATTACATCTTTGAGACCAGCATGACAAGTGAAAGTTACAATATCTACAATGCCATTTATGCTGTGGCACATGCGTTGCATGCCATGCATGGATCAGTAACCCAACCAATCGTGAAGAGGCCCGGAAAAAAGTTCTCAAATGTCCAGTCATGGCAGGTAATTTTCTGTAACTTTTTTATCCAGTCTACGGATCCTTAGAGAGGAGGCTTATGATATGTAATTTTTATTTATTTATTTATTTATTTTGTCACAACGGTATATACAATCATCAACATAAAAATAACTCATCATGAGAGAAAAAGTATATATAAGTAAAAGTATAAGTAAAAGTATGCATATAATATTATAATGAAGGGAACAATAGGACAGGAACGGTAGGCACTTTTGTGCTCCTGTGCACGCCCCTTATAGTCCTCTTAGGAATGGGGTGAGGTCAATAGTAGACAGTTTTCGGTTGAAGCTTTAGGGATTTGGGGAAGAGACCACAGAGTCAGGTAGTGAGTTCCAAGCGTTAACAACTCTGTTACAGAAGTCATATTTTCTGCAATCAAGTCTGAAGCGGTTGACATTAAGTTTGAATCTATTGTTTGCTCTTATATTGTTGCGACTGAAGCTGAAGTAGTCTTTTACAGGAAGGATATTGCAATAGATGATTCTGTGTGTTAAACATAAAAATTTCTTGAATTACTGATTAAAAATCTTTATTGTGAAAAGGCAAGTTGCCCATAAAATGGCCAACAGCTCTTTAAGATCTCTCCCTAACCATCACAGCAACTGTTGGCTATAAAACTGAGCAGAGAGACAGCTAAGGGTTAGATGTTGTGGCTGGTGTGTGATTGTCTTGGGAAATGGACAAGGAGCCTGAAGCAATCTAAAGAGAAAGATTCTGTTCTTCAGCTGTAGGATTCACAAGAAGTAATACTTGGAGGAACTGTGAAGGAGGTATAGAAGAAGTGGGAAAGAATGGAGCACTGAGCAGTGAGTACTCTCCCTTGAGTGCTTTTATGGATGCCAAGGGACTTGTATGGTTGTGTTGGCTCTTTTGGGTTTTGGAGGCCACTCACTTAAGTATATGTAACAGAATCCGGCAGTCTTGGAGACCATCTTTTTCTTTATATCTTCAGGGCTGGCACACTTAAGGCTGTGGGAAATTGGGAGTGGGGATTGCATGGAGTTGTAGGGATATCTAGCCATAATAACATTCTTTTCTCTGGAAGTCAAGGACATCCTGCCCTGCACCTGGAGTGGCGTGACTGAGAGGCATCTCCAGTTGGGACGGTGCATTGATTGGACCATGTGATTAGACCATATGCAGCGGAAGGGACTTGGACTTTCTTTTGGGTGGGGAAAACCTAGAAGCTTTCAGATTCAGGTTTTTTCCCAGATACGCCAATATGACATCTCTAATAAAGTGGAACTTTGAGGAACTTTTCTTGACCGGGATGCCTCATGCACGGTCACTCATGCTCTTGTCACTTCCCGTCTGGATTATTGCAATGCTCTCTACATGGGGCTACCCCTGAAGTGCACTCGGAGGCTTCAGTTACTCCAGAATGCAGCTGCGCGGGTGATTGAGGGAGCCACACATTGCTCCCGTGTAACACCACTCCTGCGAAGGCTGCACTGGCTACCTGTGGTCTTTCGGGTGCGCTTCAAGGTGTTGGTTACCACCTTTAAAGCGCTCCATGGCTTAGGGCCCGGGTACTTATGGGACCGCCTGCTGTTACCTTATGCCTCCCACCGACCCGTACGCTCACACAGAGAGGGTCTTCTCAGGGTGCCGTCCGCCAAGCAATGTCGGCTGGCGGCCCCCAGGGGAAGGGCCTTCTCTGTTGGAGCTCCTACGCTCTGGAACGAACTTCCCCCCGGTTTGCGTCAATTACCTGACCTTCGGACCTTTCGCCGTGAATTAAAAACGCACTTGTTTATTCAAGCGGGACTGGCTTAATTTTTTAAATTTTTCAAATTTTAATAATTTTAATTGGGGTATTTTATTTATGGGTCAAATTTGACAGTTTTAAATTTTTGGCCACTAATAGAATATGTTATTTTAACTGTTGTTTTAGTTTGTATATTGTATTGTTTTAAATCTGGCTGTACACCGCCCTGATTCCTTCGGGAGAAGGGCGGTATAAAAATCTAAATAATAATAATAATAATAATAATAATAATAATAATAATAATAATAATAATAATAATAATAATAATAATAATAAAAAACTTCTAGCCTCGGGGTTTTCTTTCGTTGGAGGTGTTACTTGGACACAACCTTTGACAAAATGGTGGGAGGAAAAAAAAAGTCAGCATATCTAAAAAGTCAGAGCATTTTAAAAAGTTGGGATATACAAAAAGAGGGGAATTGGGGGGGTGGGGGGTGGGGAAGATAGGATATCTAATGTCAACTCACGAAGCTTTATTGATCTGCTCCCAAGTTGCCATAGGCAGGGGGGATGGGAAACTGCACCAAGGAATTTACATCTCTGTCAAAACAAAACACAGGCTTAGCTGGCCGAAGTGACAAACCAAGGCAGATATTTTCTTTCACGTGCCCTTCCCCTCACCCCCCCCCCCCCCGCACACCCCCTGGTCAGACCTGTTTTCTGCATTCACCTGTCTGATTGTCAGGTAGGGAAAGTCGGTAGAATTGGAACAGTTCCAATTCTATCACTGTTCTGTTAGAAAATATTTAACCATTTCCCAAGTCCTTGGTCCAAAATAAACCTTTAAAAAGGTTGGTAGCCAATTACCTCAGGAATAAAACCATACAATGAATTTTGTAATATGCGTCGCGATTTTCGTGTTTAGGTATCAGTAAAATTGGACTTGAAGGAACCATCATACAAACGCCCAGTATAGACAATTTTGTACGGTTGGGGAAAGATCTGATTATTCAGATCTCTACCAAAGCAACTGTTGCTTCTTAGACATACACACATCTCCCAATATGATGGCCATCACAGAAGAATAGAAGCCATGTTGTCCATCAGTGAATTTCCGAAGGTCTCTTTTCTTTCAGCTTCTTTACTATTTGAGAAAGGTCCAATTCAACAACAGTGCTGGAGATGAAATCTCCTTCTCAGAAAATGGATTGGGATCAGCTCGATATGATCTTCTCAACTGGATTCTCTGCCCCAATCAATCTTTTCTCCCCATAAAAGTTGGCCAAACCAATCCCAGGGCTCCCTCAGGCCAGGATTTCACCATTAACAAAGATGCAATCACCTGGACCACAAAGGTGAGCTGGAAGGAAATGTAATTTCATGGAAAGATTCATTCTCTCCTTGCAATGCAGAACATCCTACCAACTGGACAAGAGGTTTATTGAATCAGGAAACATGGCAACTATTTGGTGAATAAAAACTGCTTTGCATTTGAAGTCTGACTTGTGTCAATCCACAAAGGGTTGGGATTGGGAATAACTTCTTCTTGAAACCCAAAATGCAATCAAAGATAGAAACAGTGATTTCTAGGGACTGTTCCTGTTCAAATCGATCCTCATAATTTTTTGTCTTAGCTGTAGCTCAATATCACAAGCCTTCCTTTGCATGAGGGAGGTCCCAGTTCCAATCTCCATCATCCATTTGTGGATTAGGAGTAGGACTTGCCAGAGTCCCACATGAACTGTTCTTGGTTTCTGGTAGACCTTGGTGAACCGTCTTCTTTTGAAGATGTTCTGAAGATGGAAATAGGATTATGGAGAGCAATAAATAAAGCCCATCTGTTGCTTAGTCATCTTAAGCATTTCTGCTTTCTCTTTAAGGAAGTGCCCTTTGCCAGGTGTGGCAAGAAGAGATGCCAGGCAGGAGAGAGGAGAAGAGTTCCAGAGGGTGAGCAGGTTTGCTGCTACCTGTGTGACCCTTGTCCAGAAGGGACCATTTCTAACCAGTCAGGTAAAACAGGCTTCAAATGTAGATCTTTCAGGATCAAGCAATCCATCCAATAGATCAAAGTATTTATTGTCGTTCTTGTCATTTTTGGTAAGATTGATATGGTTCAAAGCATTCATATTTTCCAGCAGAACCTTTCAGTTTATTTATCTAAACTTTCCTCTTCCCTCCCCTAAGTCACCTTTCTCATCAATTTAATGCAGTGTAGTTTGAGTGCATAATTCATTGGGTCCCCACTAGTCCACTGTTTATTGTCAAATCGAACTGGGAAAATAAATTTCTTTTCCTGAAGAAATGAAGTTTGTGCTTTGAGCTATTTATGTCTGTTTCTTTTGTCAGCCGAGAAAATTTTTATTTCCCAGAAAATTATTAGAACTTTCTGAGAAAGAGAATGCCTGTCTGTCTAAATCTCCTAGGGTCTATGACAACTCACCATGGCCAGCTCACCATGGCCAACTCATCACAGGATAATTCACAGCGAGACAGGAAACAAAGAAACAGTGGAATAGAAACATTAAAGAAAGGATGCCAAACGGGGAATAACATGACATGTGAATGACGAAAAATAGCATATTTTTTTAAAAAAGTAAAATGATTAAATTGAATGGTTGAATTATCCTGCACTGGGTTGTCCCATGGTGAGCTATCCATGGCAAGTTATCCTTCAGAAAGTTGGCTGTGGTGAATTGACCATGATGAGCTGGCTGTGGTGAGTTGTCCCATTCCAATCTCCTAACTCTTCCCTAAAAACAAAACAAAAAAAAGTCAGAAAGAGCAGAAGTGAAGTACAAAGCAGAGAAATTGACCCAGAGATAATCAACCTATAATGTACACACAAACAAAATACAGTGCTATCCTGGTACTCATCATTAATAGAATAGAATAGAATAGAATTTTTATTGGCCAAGTGTGATTGGACACACAAGGAATTTGTCTTGGTGCATATGCTCTCAGTGTACATAAAAGAAAAGATACGTTCATCAAGGTACAACATTTACAACACAATTGATGATCAATATATCAATATAAATCATAAGGATTGCCAGCAACAAGTTATAGTCATACAGTCATAAGTGGAAAGAGATGGGTGATGGGAACGATGAGAAGATTGATAGTAGTGCAGATTAAATAGTTTGACAGTGTTGAGGGAATTATTAATTGGTTCCAGAAGGCATACGAGTACCAAAAATGATGAGGACCCCCCAAAAAATTCTCATAAGGAATAAGGTAGTGAGTCACATGACTGCTGATGCCGACAAATGTTAGCTTGTGCATTGAGTACCAAACAAACGATGAGTACCGGGACAACATTTTTGCATTAAAATGCGTTGAATATCAAATTTGATGAGTTTCAAACCAGTTGAGTACCAAGGTACCACTGTAGCAGACTTCCTGGAGGACAGATCTAAGAGTTTTTTGGGGGGTTCCACTATAAACATAATTATTAATGGTTATGGTTTACAGTCGACAATCTGTCATACTGAAAACCACAGTAATTATGAAAATTCCTAGTGACTGGAGAAGGTATTTTTTCCCCCACAGCAAACTGACCAAGCCAGCTCGGGTTGAACAGAGAGTGATATCTAGCTACACCCAAGGTCATTACGAAGGATGACTTACTTTTTGATGCACCATAAAGTGCACAGTGGGTCATTCCATCATTATATTTGTGCGTTGGCCACAGTGGAAATCCTTTAGACAATGACTCTTGATTTCAGATGCAGCCCACTGTGATCCTTGCCCAGAAGACCAATTTCCCAACAAGGATAAGGACTACTGCATTGCCAAGAAGATCCACTTCCTTGCCTATCAAGACACCCTGGGATACACTTTAGCATCTCTCGTTCTTTGTCTCTCTTTGATCACATTGGCAGTTCTGGCAATTTTCATTATGCATCGTGACACACCGATTGTCAAGGCCAACAATCGAGATCTCACCTACATCCTTCTGGTCTCCCTCCTGCTCTGCTTCCTCTGCTCCTTCCTCTTCATTGATCAACCTGGGAAGGTCACCTGTCTCATACGACAATCTGCCTTTGCCATTCTCTTTTCCCTGGCAGTTTCCTCTGTCTTGGCAAAAACTGTCATGGTGGTTCTGGCCTTCATGGCCACCAAGCCAGGGAACAAGACAAGGAAACTCTTAGGAAAACCACTGACCAACTCCATTGTCTCAGTCTGTCCCCTGATCCAAGGAATTCTTTGTGCCACCTGGCTGTTAATCTCTCCCCCATTTCCCAACTTGGATTTCCATTCCTTGGTGGGAGAGGCCATCTTGGAATGTAACGAAGGCTCAACTTCGATGTTTTACACTGTCCTCTCCTACCTAGGTTTTTTGGCCTTCATCAGTTTCACAGTGGCCTTTCTAGCTAGGAAATTGCCTGACAGCTTTAACGAAGCCAAGTTCATTACTTTTAGCATGCTGATTTTTTGCAGCGTTTGGATCACCTTCCTCCCCACCTACCTGAGCACCAAAGGGAAGTCCATGGTGGCTGTGGAGATCTTCTCCATCTTGGCCTCTGGAGCTGCTCTCTTGGCTTGTATCTTTTTCCCCAAATGCTTCATTATCCTATTTAGGCCCCATCTGAATTGCAGAGAAAATATGATAAGACACAAGAATTTCTAATTAACGCAAGGATAATTACACATTTATATTAATTGCTGAGGAATTTTTGAATTTAATAAGATTTCAATATGTGTTTTTACATGTAGTTTTACATGTAATAAGATGTGTCTTTTAAAGCCTTCTTGGACTTTGTTGCTATTATCATTAAAAAAATCTTGATGCTCTGTCATGTGAGGCAGGAAAAATCCAATTGGATTTTTAAGAGGCGCTTTAAAAACACTTGAATTTTGCAAAGTGACATGTTGTAGATGGGTCAGTGAGTAACTTGTGGTTGCTGTTGCACATAAGTAAGGAATTGCCTTCAATTGCTCAAATGTCTGGGGTTGAGCATGGCAGAATCAAAAGGACGTCGTTTCATAAATTGGGTGGAATTTTGTAGTCACCTACAGAAGCTATTTTTTTTTCAACCAAAGACCTGAGCTATCTTGAATCGGTGTAGGATCAATAGTGAGTCTATGACAATATTGTGGTTGAAAGTATTTTCCCCCCACTAGATGACAACAGAAAAATTTCTCAGGTTCTAACTAATTGTTAAAAAACACCCTTGCATGGTTTAAATTAGCTTTCCCCACCTTGCGTAACTCCTTTTCTATTATTATTATTATTATTATTATTATTATTATTATTATTATTATTATTATTATTATTATTATTATTATTATTATTATTATTAGAATTAGAATTAGAATTAGAATTAGAATTAGAATTAGAATTTATATCCCGCCCTTCTCCGAAGACTCAGGGTGGCTTACAATGTGTTAAGGGCAATGGAAGATATAAGTTTCTAAGACAGTGGTTCTCAACCTTTATAGTGCTGCGACCCCTTTAATACAATTCCCCACGATGTGGCGACCCCTTTAATACAATTCCCCACGATGTGGCGACCCCTTTAATACAATTCCCCATGATGTGGTGACCCCAACCATAAAATTATTTTCGTTTTGAATTTATCGCACCTGAAGCTGCATTGGCTAGCGATCTGAAGTGCTTGCGATTGCCTTGGGGAACGGAGGCATTAAAGCGGAGATTCCTCCCCTATTAAGTTTATCGTGCCTGAAGCCAGATTAGGCTAGCGATTGGGAGTGATTGCAGCTGGCTTGAGAGGGAGACATCAGAGCAAAGATTTCTCTCTTTTTTAATTCATCGCGCCTGAAGCCGAATTTGGCTAGCGATTTGAAGAGCAGCTCGCTTGTGGAGTCAACCATTGGAGCACGATTCTTTAACTCGCAAATATACTTCCCATATTTCCGATGGTCTTAGGCGACCCCTGGCAAATCGTCATTCGACCCCCAACGGGGTCCCAACCCACAGGTTGAGAACCGCTGTTCTAAGATCATCCCTTACTGTGCAGGAATAAATAATCCTTTCACACAAATACCTATATTATAGATCACATTTACTTGGCTATAGTTGATCACCATGCTAGCACCTTGACCCTTGGCCCTAACTCTTTCTGAACAAATTAAGGCACAGGCCAGCTTCAATCTTGGGTGCAGGTACTCAGTTTCAGGTAGGCTGAATACCACCTGTATCCTGACCCTCAAGTCCATCTGATCCTTGCATCAATAAAAGATACAAACATGTTTTTCCACTTCTGGTGTATGAAGAGACACGATTGCTAAGTAGGGTAGAATGTTAGTCTGCCTTGCAATTATCAGAAGTACAGTAACTCTTAATGCATCCCCTGTGGATTTCTACCTACAAAACTTTTCCAAGAGAAAACCTGCTTAAACAAAATAAGCTCTGGGACCTCCCAAGGGAGATCACCTTAGCCTTTCTTGCAAAGAGATAATCCAAAAGCCAACATGGGTTTGTCAAAAACAGATCATGCCAGACTAATCTTATTGCATTCTTTGACAAAATGACAAAATTAGTAGACCAGAGGAATGCTGTCGATATAATTTACTTGGACTTCAGTAAAGCATTTGATAAAGTAGACCATAACCTACTACTAGATAAAGTAGAAAAATGTGGGTTAGACAGCACCACCACCAGATGGATTCGTAACTGGCTGACCAACCGCACTCAACGTGTAGTCCTCAACGGAACTACATCCACATGGAGGGAAGTATGCAGTGGAGTACCCCAAGGCTCTGTTTTAGGCCCAGTACTCTTCAACATCTTCATCAATGACTTGGATGAGGGGATAGATGGGGAACTCATCAAATTTGCAGATGACACCAAGCTGGCAGAATAGCCAACACTCCAGAAAGATCTTGACAGACTTGAACATTGGGCGCTATCTAACAAAATGAAATTCAACAGTGAAAAAAGTAAGGTTCTACATTTAGGCAAAAAAAACCAAAATGCACAGGTACTGTATATGTGGTACCTTGCTCAATAGTAGTACCTGTGAGAGGGATCTTGGAGTCCTAGTGAATAACCATTTAGATATGAGCCAGCAGTGTGCAGCAGCTGCTAAAAAAGCCAACACAGTTCTGGGCTGCATAAACAGAGGGATAGAATCAAGATCACGTGAAGTGTTAGTGCCACTTTATAATGCCTTGGTAAGGCCAAACTTGGGATATTGCATCCAGTTTTGGTTGCCACGATGTAAAAAAGATGTTGAGACTCTAGAAAGAGTGCAGAGAAGAGCAACAAAGATGATTAGGGGACTGAAGGCTAAAACATATGAAGAACGGTTTCAGGAACTGGGTATGTCTAGTTTAATAAAAAGAAGGACTAGGGGAGACAGGATAGCAATGTTCCAATATCTCAGGGGTTGCCACAAAGAAGAGGGAGTCGGGCTGTTCTCCAAAGCACCTGAGGGTAGAACAAGAAGCAATGGGTGGAAACTGATCAAAGAAAGAAGCAACTTAGAACTAAGGAGAAATTTCTTGACAGTTAGAACAATCAATAAGTGGAACAACCTGCCTCCAGAAGTTGTGAATGCTCCAACACTGGAAAATTTTAAGAAAATGTTGGATAACCATCTGACTGAGATGGTGTAGGGTTTCCTGCCTGGGCAGGGGGTTGGACTAGAAGACCTCCAAGGTCCCTTCCAACTCTGTTATTATTATTATTCTCATTTTTACACTGAATGTACCCAGTTTCTGCAAGTGTTCTTCATTATGTTTTATGAATACCCCCCAATCATCTTTGCTGTTGTTCTCTTTCTAGATTTCTAAAGCACTCTTTCTAGATTTCAATAGTATTTCAAGTATGATGAAAGCAGCATAAAGTGGTACTAACCTTTCAAGTGACATTGAAACTATCCCTCTGTTGATGCAGCCTAGGACTGCATTGGCTTCTTTAGCAGATGCAGCACACTGCCCACTCATACTTAAGTGATTGTCCATTAGGACTCTTGGATCTCCTTCAGTTACTGCTATTGAACTGGTATTCAGCTCTCTTTGAAACGGTTCAGCTAATTTTTGCATCCTGTGGAATGAGAGCAGTCCCAAAGCTCCTTATATATCCTGTGGGGTGGGGCTCCTGCTCCATCCTTCCTTTTGATGATGCCGCCTCTCTAATCTTCTGAACCAAGCTTGATTATTATTATTATTATCTGCTGGGTCTGAAGGCGTAACCTGGGAAGGGAGAAATCAGGGGATGATGGCCTCATTACGTCCTCCGACTGGCCTGGTTCTGGCTCCTGGAGCCGGGCCAAAGGAATCGGTGCTCCTGAGGTAAGCCTTACCAGCCCTTCCCCCTCACTCTCGGAGTCACTTTCGGGCATGGGGCCAGGTTCGGGGGCTGGAGTCACAACACTAGGGCTTTATAGGTACTAATACTTCACATGATTTTGAGTCTATGATTTTATTATTATTATTATTATTGTTATTATTATTGTTTATTCAATTTTTATACCGCCCTTCTCCCGAACGACTCAGGGCGGTGTACAGCCAAGATAAAACAAAATGATACAAAAATATACAATTTAAAATACAAATTAAAAAACTTATTATATAGTTGGCCTAGAAACTTTAAAAATATATAAAACTAAAAACCCCATTAAAATTAGTAATAAATTTAAAACCAATAAAATTTAGGCCAGCCCCGCACGAATAAATAGATGTGTTTTCAATTCGCAGTGGAAGGTCTGAAGGTCAGGTATTTGGCGTAAACCTGGGGGACGTTCGTTCCAGAGGGTGGGAGCCCCCACAGAGAAGGATCTTCCCCTGGGGGCCGCCAGCCGACATTGCTTGGCGGACGGCACCCTGAGAAGTCCCTCTCTGTGAGAGCGCACGGGTCGGTGGGAGACATGAGGTAACAGCAGGCAGTCCCGTAAGTACCAGGCCCTATGCCATGGAGCGCTTTAAAGGTAATAACCAAAACCTTAAAGTGCACCCGAAAGGCCACAGGCAGCCAGTGCAGTCTGCGCAGGAGCGGTGTTACACGGGAGCTACGCGAAGCTCCCTCTATCACCCGCGCAGCTGCATTCTGGACTAACTGAAGCCTCCGGGTGCACCTCAAGGGGAGCCCCATGTAGAGAGCATTGCAATAATCCAAGCGAGAGGTAACGAGCGCATGAGTGTCTGTGCACAAGGCATCCCGATCAAGGAAGGGGCGCAACTGCCGAACCAGGCGAACCTGGTGGAAGGCCCCACTGGAGACGGCCGTCAAATGATCTTCAAACGACAGCCGTTAATCCTGGAGAACACCTAAGTTGCGCACCCTATCCTTTGGGGCCAATAACTCGCCTCCAACAGTCAGCTGCGGCTGCAGCTGACTGAATTGGGATGCCGGCATCCGCAGCCACTCCGTCTTGGAGGGATTAAGCTTGAGCCTGTTTCTCCCCATCCAGACCTGTACGGCTTCCAAACACCGGGACAGCACTTCAACAGCTTCATTGGGGTTGCCCGAGGTGGAAAAGTACAGCTGAGTATCATCAGCGTACTGCTGGTATCTCACCCCAAAGCCACTGATGATCTCACCCAACGGCTTCATATAGATGTTGAACAGAAGGGGCAAGAGAATCGACCCCTGCGGCACCTCACAAGTGAGGCACCTCGCGGCCGACCTCTGCCCCCCTGTCAACACCGTCTGCGACCGGTCGGAGAGATAGGAGGAGAACCACCGATACACGGTGCCTCCCACTCCCAATCCCCCCAACCAGCGCAGCAAGATACCATGGTCGATGGTATCAAAAGCCGCTGAAAGATCTAATAGGACCAGGGCAGAGGAATAACCCCTGTCCCTGTCCCTCCAGAGATCATCCACCAACGCAATCAAAGCTGTCTCCGTGCTGTATCCGGGTTGGAAGCCAGACTGGAACGGGTCTAGATAGACAGCTTCATCCAGGTATTGGGGTAGCTGCCACGCCACAGCACTCTCTACAACCTTCGCAACAAAGCGAAGGTTGGAGACCGGACGATAATTACCCAAAATAGCTGGGTCCAGGGAGGGCTTCTTGAGGAGGGGTCTCACCACCGCCTCTTTCAAGGCAGCAGGGAAAACCCCTTCCAACAGAGAAGCGTTGATAATCCCCTGGAGCCAGCCTCGTGTCACCTCCTGAGTGGCCAGTACCAGCCAGGAAGGACACGGGTCCAGTAAACATGTGGTGGTGTGGAGCCTCCCCAACAAGCTGTCCACGTCCTTGGGAGCCACAGGGTCAAACTCATCCCAAACAGACTCAACAAGACGTGCCTCCTCTCTCTCGCTTGGATCATCCCAGTTTCGGTCCAGACCATCCCGGAGCTGAGCGATTTTATTGTATAGATAACCACTAAACTCCTCGGCACGTCCCTGCAAAGGGTCATCCCGCACCTCCTGATGAAGGAGGGAGCGGGTCACCCGAAACAGGGTGGCCGGGCGGTTATCTGCTGACGCAATGAGGGTGGAGGCGTAGGAATGCCTCGCCTCCCTCATTGCCACTAGGTAGGTCCTAGAATAGGACCTAACTAGTGTCCGATCAGCTTTGGAACGAGTCTATGCCTCTGTTTATACAACCAAGGATTGTATTGGCTTTTTTGGCTGCTGCCGCACAAGCTGGCTCATATTCAAGTGATCATCCACTAGGACTCCAAGGTCCCTCTCACAGGTCCTGTTTTTGAGCTCAGTCTCGCCTAATCTATACTTATACCTTTGATTGTCATGTGCCATCATGCCACATTAGCATTCATAGTATCTGAAGAAACTATGGCACGGGTCAAACTCCAAGTTTTTTGTAGATGCTCAGGTTCATGCAGGTCAAAGACATGCCAGCTTTGAGTGTCACATCCATCTGCTTTGTGGATCAGCAACAAAGGATGTTGAGACTCTAGAAAGAGTGCAGAGAAGAGAAACAAAGATGATTAGGGGACTGGAGGCTAAAACATAGGAAGAATGGTTGCAGGAATTTGGTATGCCTAGTTTAATGAAAAGAAGGACTAGGGGAGACATGATAGCAGTCTTCCAATATCTCAGGGGTTGCCACAAAGAAGAGGGAGTCAAACTATTCTCTAAAGAATTTTTTTTTTTAACTGTGAACCGCCCTGAGTCCTTCGGGAGATGGGCGGTATACAAATATAATAAATAATAATAATAATAATAATAATAATAATAATAATAATAATAATAATAATAATAATAATAATAATAATAATAATAATAAAGCACATGAGGGTAGAACAAGAAGCAATGGGTGGAAACTAATCAAGGAGAGAAGCAACTTAGAACTAAGGAGAAATTTCCTGACAGTTAGAACAATTAATAAGTGGAACAACTTGCCTGCAGAAGTTGTGAATGCTCCAACACTGGAAATTTTTAAGAAAATGTTGGATAGCCATTTGTCTGAAATAGTGTAGGGTTTCCTGCCTGGACAGGGGGTTGGACTAGAAGACCTCCCAGGTCCCTTCCAACTCTGATATTATTATTATTATTAAGAAACAAGAGGCATAAACCTGTCTTTTCCCTTCTGGTGACAATGGAACCTGGTGTGTAACCAAAAGTTAGCGGTAAGTGAGTAGGAGACATGTTCTTCCTTGCAACTACCAGAAGAACAATTATTTTTAATATATCCCCTATGGATTTCTACCCACAAAGTCTTCCATTATAAAAGCTGCTGTAAAAATATGCTTTGAATTCTCCCCGTGGGAGCTGGACAAGACACCTTACCTTGTTTTGCAAAGAACAAACACCTGAGCTTATTGAGATTCAGCTGCCTTAGTTTCCTCTTTGGTCACAGCCCAAACACAGGGAAGAGGAAGCATGACTGATATAAATTTGCCCTGGATATCCCGGTGACATGGCCTATCTCTATTGTGTTAAAGCGCTGATGAGATTTTCAAGAGTTCCCTGCAATTCAGCTTCTGCACAAATTTTGATTTCTGACTTAGGAGGGATGATAACAAGAATGGCTCGGTTGCCTCTCCTGCTGCTGTTCTTCTCGCTCCTGTCTCCAACTACTGCTAAGAGAATACAAACCATATGCATTTTCAGAAATCCTTTACAAATTCAAGATCAATGGGAATATTACAGGCCTGGTGATCTGATTATTGGTGGGAATTTACCCCTGGCAACCATTTCTTCTGCCAGCATCCCAGAATTTCAAAAAGACCCGTTCCGCCTTACTTATAAAATGTTGTAAGTTTCACTTTTTTTGGGGGGGGGGGGGATAAGATGATTGGTTTATTTTGGATACTACAACTATACAGGTAGTATAGTTGAAATAAAATAAGATAACTTTTATTGTCATTTCTTTTTTTCCTGTGGGCAGACTGGCACACATGAAAAGTGAAATTCTGTTGCTTGGTCTCAAAAGTGTAAGAGTCATGCCCCTTTCGGAGTCTGAATCCGAAGGGGAAGAGGAACAGCTGACGGAGAGTGTGAGAGTGGATCCGCTGGCTGTGGAGGAAATTGGGGAAGTGCAAAGTTAGGCTGGGCAGAGCAAGGGAGAGGGGGTTCAGATGAAGACCAAGGCCCACCCCCCTCCTCATCCTAGGCAGCGCAGGGAGGAACGGAGAAGAGAGCAATGTGGGCTGTGTGGCTTACGAGGGACGAGAGGGACCCGATCCTCTTTAAAAGGCACAACTGCCGCTGGAGTTTAAAAGGAAAGGCAAATAGGAGGGGCGGTTGTCGGGAATAAACACTGAGTTTATCTGGCGTTTATCTGAATCCTGGCATCTTACCAACTAGTTTGGTTTACTGCCGTGTTACTTTACTTGTGGAATTCCTTATTTTCCTTGCCCAGCTGGATTAATTACCTTGTCTTCACAGTAAAACACATATAGATAAGCTATATACATACCTACACCCTAACATATAAATAGATATAAATATTAATTGCTGTTCATCCTGAATACATAGCGGAAAAAGGATGCTTGAGAGTTCACAAGGTTGATAGTGTACGGGAAAAAACTGTGGCTGACTCTGGATGTTCTGCTTTGGGTACCACAAAGCCCCCTCCCAGAAGGTAACATGAGAAACAGGTCATGAAGAGGATGTGTAGCGTCCCAGACAATACTGTAGACCCTGTTCAAGTATCACTTATCTGCCGTGTCCTGTATACAAGGGAGTGAACTGCCAATAATCTTTTCTGCTGTCCTCACCACTCTGTGCACCAACTTCCTGTCCAAAGCGGTAATGCTTCCAAAGCTTTTTTTATTATTATTATTATTTATTCGATTTTTATACTGCCCTTCTCCCAAAGGACTCAGGGCGGTTTGGTTTTTTGTTTTCAATAAAGAGCCAAACTCATAAAATAGGCTAGAATTCCTAGTCTTTCCAGAACTCTTCACCAGGAAAGATGATACACAACATCAAATGTAAGGAGGCACAACCCCTTGGAAACTGTGCTGGCCTGGTGAAGAAGGTCACTTGGTAACATTAATTTTGACAGAAAGTCACGGTGCAAAACTCAACCAAGCCACCCAGAATCACTTGGTTGATTTGGGTGCTGTAGAAGAAAGACTGGCAGACGTAGGAGTGGCATCAAAAGAGGAATTAGCCTAGCATTTTTACATAGTCATAAATGAACTAAGTCAAACCCCTTTTTAATTTTGTGAGCCTTATTTAGTGCCAAAATAGTGGTGTTAGTTGAGTAGATTTCTATGCATGGACACGAGTAGTAATAAATCAGTTTTATTCATGTATGGTCTTGGTCTTTCAAAGTGGCTATAGAAATTGAATAAATACAAAACTCAAAGAAAAGCTCAGTCCTTTTCCATTGTGGGATAGTGAAAAAAATAAAATAAAATTCAGTTTTAGAATCAGCTATGCTTATGAATAATGGACTTCTATGCTGTGATCTCCAATGGAGATCTTGTGTTCATCTATGGTTACCAGACCTGAAAAACTGCTCCAACCATGAATCAAATTGATTAGGGTGCTAGATGAACAACTGGGAGGGATCATAACCACTGTAGCAAAGTGAAGAAGAGAGAGAGGATGGTGGAGTATAAAATGATCCATGATATGCAGAGATAGACTTTTCCTCCTTCTCTCCAGGCCATCTAAATTTAGCTAAAGAAGAACCTTTAAAAACACCCACACACAATGAAACTTGGGAGGTTCTGCTCCAAAGAACACTTGTAAAAAAGACAAAGGAAACTCCAAAACAAGATTTCCTGTAATTTTCACCTCTGTTTTTTTTCTTCTAACTACAGATATGAATCCAAGAGTTACCAGCAGTTCCTAGCCTTGATGTTTGTAGTTGCAGAAGTCAACAAGGAACTGGTTCTCCTCCCAAATATCACACTTGGCTTCCACATTTATAGCAATTTCCAGGTTGAGAGAAAGATTTCTTTGATCAGTCTCTTCTTACTCTCCTCACGAGAACAAATGATTCCAGGTTATAAATGTGACCAGCAGTATACTCTGCTCTCTGTCATTGGAGGTCTCAACTCCAAATCCTCAAGACAGATGGCCTCCATCTTCAGCATCTTCAAGGTCCCACAAGTAAGAAAGCTCCACGGGAGAAAGTATGGGGTAGCCAAACATTAGAAACGTGCACAGAAAACATAAAACTTTAGGGGTACATCAAAAGATATGTGAGTTAGAAAATACTATAGTGCTATAGTTGAATTCTATAGGGCTCAGGGGCTAAGACAGCTGAGCTTGTCGATCGAAAGGTCGGCAGTTCGGCGGTTCGAATCCCTAGTGCTGCCGTGTAATGGGGTGAGCTCCCGTTACTAGTCCCAGCTTCTGCCAACCTAGCAGTTTCGAAAGCACGTAAAATTGCAGGTAGAAAAAATAGGGACCACCTTTGGTGGGAAGGTAACAGCGTTCCGTGCGCCTTTGGCATTGAGTCATGCCGGGTACATGACCACGGAGACGTCTTCGGACAGCGCTGGCTCTTCGGCTTTGAAACAGAGATGAGCACTGCCCCCTAGAGTTGGCAATGACTAGCACGTATGTGCGAGGGGAACCTTTACCTTTACCTTATAGTTGAATTCATTTTTATAGTTTATGTATCAAGGTGTTTTTATGTAATCCCAAATAGACAGATAAGATAATTCTGAAATGTTCTACTTGCCAAGAGGGATTCCTTCCTAATCTATTCTTCTTAAAAAGGATAACTATTCTTTCTATACAGTTCATTCTGTGTATCAGATTGATGGTTTGTTCCTTTTGCTTCTAACATGTCAAATAATATATGTAACTGGTGGCTCTTCCTAAGAAGGGAAGAAGCTTAAACCTGCCACTCAAAGGGACCCACCCTTATTGATAGGGCAAGAAACTATACAATTGTGACCCCTAAAGTCACCATAAGCCTTTACTTTGTTTTTGAAAGATGAATCTCATTTTCTTTAGCTTGGTGCTGACTTTGATTTCACTCAGGCAGACAGAAAAGTTTATCCGTCCTTCTTCCGGATTAACCCCAATGAATTTTCTCAGTATGTGGGTTTAGTCCAGCTGCTCCTGTACTTCCAGTGGAACTGGGTTGGACTTCTGGCCCCAAAAGATGAGAGAGGAGAACGTTTCGTCTCATCTCTGATGCCAATTCTGAAACGGAAAGAGATCTGCCTGTCTTTCACTGAAATGTTGAAATCAGATAATATTCACAGTACACTGACGAAATTAGTTCACATTTTCCCAACGTGGTCTAAAACTGAAGTGGTTATTCTCTTTGGTGACTCTAATAGCATTATTAGTATACAGGTGGCTCTGTATACACATGAAAAAATAAGAAAAATTCCATTTTTGAAAGTTTGGATCTTAACTTCTCATTGGAAACTTGCTACAGTGCAATCTCAAGACATACTGCAAGTTGTAAAGCCCTTCCAAGGGGCTTTGCATTTTAGGGACCATTCGGTGGATGTCTCAGAATTCAGACATTTCATCCTGTCATTAGACCCTTTGACCTCACAAGGGGATGTCTTTCTCCAGCTATGGTGGGAAACGGTCTTTAGCTGCAAGATTCACAAACCAGGCAAGATCCCTCCAAAGGGGGAAAAACAATGCACAGGAAAAGAGAATTTACACAATCTGCCAAATTACATTTTTGAAACAAGAATGACAGGTGAAAGTTACAATATCTACAATGCTATTTACTCCGTGGCATATGCATTAAACACAATTTATGGATCAGGAATCCAACCAACCATGATGAGGCTTGGAAAGAGGATCTCAAATGTCCAGTCATGGCAGGTAATTTCTAATACTTTTTATCCAGTCCACAGATCCTTAGAGAGGAAGCTCCCCATATGCATTTCCTCATTTACTATATGTTAACTATATCATTTTATCTCAAAGAAGAGGAGAGGAGAGGATAGAGGAGAAGAGAGGAGAGGATAGAGGAGAGGAGAGGAGAGGAGAGGAGAGGAGAGAGAGGAGAGGAGAGGAGAGGAGAGAATTTTTTATTGGCCAAGTGTGATTGGACACACAAGGAATTTGTCTTGGTGCATACGCTCTCAGTGAACATAAAAGAAAAGATAGATTCGTCAAAAACTCTAAGGTGCAACACTTAGGGCCGGATAGCTCGGGTAAGGCCTGTTATTAAGAACACAAAGCCTGCAATTACTGCAGGTTCAAGCCCGGCCCAAGGTTGACTCAGCCTTCCATCCTTTATAAGGTAGGTAAAATGAGGACCCAGATTGTTGGGGGGGCAATAAGTTGACTTTGTAAAAAAATATACAAATAGAATGAGACTATTGCCTTATACACTGTAAGCCGCCCTGAGTCTTCGGAGAAGGGCGGGGTATAAATGTAAAACAAACAAACAAACAAAAAACTTAATGATAGTCATAGGGTACAAATAAGCAATCAGGAACCAATCAATATCAATATAAATCGTAAGGATTACCAGCAACAAAGTTACAGTCATATAGTCATAACTGGAAGGAGATGGGTGATGGGAACAATGAGAAGATTAATAGTAGTGCAGATTTATTTTTTATTTTTATTTTTATTTATTTTATTTTGTCACAATATGATATATATGTAGGAATCATACAAAAGATTATATAGTATATAAACATATATGAGTAAATATAAGGAGGTATAAGCATATATATAGAAAGAAGAAAAGAAAAATAATAGGACAGGAACGGTAGGCACGTTTGTGCGCTTATGCACGCCCCTTATGGTCCTCTTAGGAATGGGGTGAGGTCAATAGTAGAAAGTTTTTGGATAAAGCTTTTAGGATTATGGGAAGAGACCACAGAGTCAAGTAAAGTATTCCAAGCACTGATGATTCTGTTACAGAAGTCATATTTTCTGCAATCTAGATTAAAGCGGTTGACATTAAGTTTAAATCTATTGGTTGCTCTAGTATTATTGCAATTAAAGCTGAAGTAGTCTTTAACAGGAAGGACATTACAGTAGATGATTCTGTGAGTTAAGCTTAGGTCTTGTCGAAGGCGACAGAGTTCCAAGTTTTCTAAGCCTAGGATTTCAAGTCTGGTGGGATAGGGTATTCTATTGTTTTCAGAGGAATGGAGAACTCTTCTTGTAAAATATTTCTGGACACGTTCAATTGTATTGAGGTCAGAGATGTGGTGAGGGTTCCAAACAGGCGAGCCGTATTCTAGAATTGGTCTAGCAAATGTTTTATATGCTCTGGTTAGTAGTGGTGTTTTTGGAAAAGAAGCTATGCAAGATTAGGTTTACAACTCTTAGAGCTTTTTTTGCTATGTAGTTGCAGTGGGCTTTGGCACTTAGATCATTTGACATGAAAACTCCAAGGTCTTTAACGGGATGGGGGTCGTCTGTAAGGTAATGTCATCTAGTATGTACTTAGCTTTTGGGTTCTTTTTTCCTATATGTAAGACTGAGCATTTGCTGGTTGAAATTTGGAGCTGCCAATTTTTAGACGAAGCGGATAGATGATCAAAGTCGTTTTGAATGATAGAAGTATTGTCTGTGGTGTTAAATAGTTTGACATCATCAGCAAAGAGAACACAATTACTTGAGATATGGTCACAAAGATCATTAATGTATAGTATAAAGAGTGTTGGTCCAAGAACGCTGCCTTGAGGAACGCCACTCTTGACAGGAACAGGATTTGATAGAGCATTGCCAATATTGACCACTTGTTGTCTGTTAGACAGAAAAGCAGATATCCATTTGTGGAGGGGTCCTGAGATGCCATAGAATATTAGTTTTAGGAGAAGTTTATCGTGTACTACTGAGTCAAAAGCTTTGCAGAAGTCTATGTAGATTGCATCTATTGATTTGCCTTGATCAAGATTTGTAGTCCATATGTTTTTGCAGTGGAGAAGTTGTAAGTTACATGATAATTTTTTTCTGAAACCAAATTGTTTGTTGAAGAGTAGGTTGTTTGCTTCTAAGTGTGAGGTAATGGATTGGTTGATGATAGATTCCATGACTTTGCAGATGACGCAGCAAAGGGAGATCGGTCTGTAGTTTTCGACTAAGCTAGGGTCTCCTTTTTTAACGATAGGGATGACTGTGGCTAGTGACCAAAGTTTGGGAAGAGAACTGGTAGTGAAAGCTTTATCAAAGATAATATTTAGGGGTTCTGCTATATTAATGGAAAGTTTTTTTAAGAAGTATGCACACAGTCCATTGGGTCCAATAGATAGTGATGGTTTTAAGTTGTGAAGAGCTTTTCCAACGTTGTCTTCTGTGAAATCTATATGAGTTAAATCATCGTAATTATTGCTGGTACGTTTGTGGAAAGTCGGATATGTGTTATCGGAGTTAGCAAAAACTGAGCCAAAGAAAATGTTGAAGAGGTTTGCTTTAACTGTTTCGTCATTGCATTCTTTGTTGTTAGAATCTTTTAGTGGTGGGATGGATCTAGAGTCTTTAAGTTTATTGTTAACAAAATTATAAAAGGCACGATTGGAATTTGTGCACAGAAGATTCTCTTCTTGTTTGGTGTGGTAATTTGTGCATTCAGATTTTATTTGGTTGCATATGTTTCTGTAGCGGTTTTTGAAATTTGCTACATAGCCTTTTTTGTTTCTTTTCCAGAGGGATTTTTTTTTGATTGAAGCTTTTTTATTGATATGGGTAGTTTGTTTTTCTTGATCATGGTAGTCGTTTGTGGTACGTATAGTTTAATGACTCTATTGATTTCAAGTAGGAAGACTCTATAGTGGTCTTCAGCGGTTATGCAGGTTGCAAACAAATTTTGCCAGTCCAGAAATGAAAGATCGTTGTTTATAAGGTCGTAATTGGCTTTTTTGAAGTTGTAGTTGGGAGTACTGTTGTTATGACGATTTAAGTATGGACGTATATTGAGACGAAAATCAATCATGCAGTGGTCACTGTTGGAAAAAGGTTCTTTAATCTGTAGTCCGTAAATTGAGTTTGAATTGTTGCAGAAGATGAGATCAATGCAGTTGTTGAGTCTTGTATTGTTAGTTACAAGTTGTTCAAGACCTAGGTTTGTAACAGCGTTGTATAGTGTAGTATGGATTGGGTCAGTTGAACATTCATTAGTTGTCCAGTTAATGAGAGGTAGATTTAGGTCACCCAGGAAGATGAGAGGATATGGGCAAGAGGTAGCCCATGTTAGCATTGAGGTTAGCATATTTGCATGGGTAATGTCATAGTCAGGGGCTCTGTAGCATAGTAAGAATCGAAGAGTAGTGTCAAGGGATAGGTCGCATACAATAGTTTCAGGAAGAGAGAGTTTATGTGCTACTTGGATATTTTTTAGATTCAGTGACTTTTTGTAAAAGATAGCCACTCCACCAACTCTTCGGTTTTCACGATCTGATCGATAGACTTGATATTCTTTGTTTGAGATAATGGAGTCAGGAAGGGATGAATTCAGCCATGTTTCACAAACAAAAATGATATCAAATGTGCCACTGTTTAATAAGGGGATAAGTTCAGGTAATTTGTTGACTATGCTTCTTGCATTTATCAATTTGCATTTGAGATCTGAAGTGATTGGTGTTGAAGAGGTAAGGGGCGTGCATACCTAGTTTTGGATGTTAATAGGTTGGGGATTGTGTACAACAGATGGTTGCATAGATGGTTGGATGGTAGTTTGCTTGTTTGGATGGATGGTTGTTTGGATGGCTGTTTGGGTGGATTGTTGGGTGGCTGTTTGGATGGCTGTTTGGATGGCTGCTTGGATGGCTGATTGGATTGTTGGTTGAATGGCTATTTGGATGGCTAGTAAGATGGTTGGTTGAATGGGTGGTAGGGTGATGGGTGCTTGATTGAACACTGGGATGGCTGGTTGATTGTTATGGGTGATGGGGGGTGTGGAGGTCTTATTTTTTATGCAATCGGCATGGTAGTCGATGTATAGGTTGGATTCACCATTGTCTTGTCTTCTTTTAAGTTCTGTGCGAAGTTCACGAGAACGTATCTGTTGTAGAAAGGATAGATCAGGGCGTGATCTAAGTTTACTGTAGATAGGGTTGGTTTTAGCAATTGAGTTTATAGTATAAATGAATTTACGTTTACAGTCCTCATTTATGCATGTGACCCTACAAAATCTTGGTGCTGTTGACCCATCGCTGTTTTTATATTCTGGTCCATCTCTGGAGACAGCAATTATTTCATTTATTTATTTATTTATTTATTTATTTATTTATTATTCGAATTTATATACCGCCCTATCTCCCAAAGGACTCAGGGCGGTTCACAGGCATATAAAACATCAATATACAAATTAAAATAATCATTAAAAAACTTATTATAATGCCCAATTATTAAAAATAGAAATATGAATATTAAACTCAGTTTAAAACCCCTCAAAATTTAAAATCTAAGCCAGTCCTGCACAGATGAATAAATGTGTCTTGAGCTCGCGACGGAAGGTTCGAAGGTCCGGAAGTTGACGGAGTCCTGGGGGGAGTTCGTTCCAGAGGGCGGGAGCCCCTACAGAGAAGGCCCTTCCCCTGGGCGTCGCCAGACGACACTGCCTAGCTGACAGCACCCTGAGGAGTCCCTCTCTGTGAGAGCGCACGGGTCGGTGAGAGGTATCTGGTCGCAGTAGGCGGTCCCGTAGATAACCCGGCCCTATGCCATGGAGCGCTATAAAGGTGGTCACCAAAACCTTGAAGCGCACCCGGAAGGCCACAGGTAGCCAGTGCAGCCTGCGCAGGATGGGTGTTATGCGGGAGCCACGAGGGGCTCCATCTATCACCCGCGCAGCCGCATTCTGGACTAACTGTAGTCTCCGGATGCCCTTCAAGGGAAGCCCCATGTAGAGAGCGTTGCAGTAATCCAGGCGAGATGTCACGAGGGCGTGAGTGACCGTGCATAGGACCTCCCGGTCCAGAAAGGGGCGCAACTGGCGCACCAGGCGAACCTGGTAGAACGCTCTCCTGGAGACGGCCGTCAGATGATCTTCTAGAGACAGCCGTTCATCCAGGAGGACGCCTAAGTTGCGCACCCTCTCCATCGGGGCCAATGACTCGCCACCAATGGTCAGCCGCGGATTTAGCTGACTGTACTGGGATGCCGGCATCCACAGCCACTCTGTCTTGGAGGGATTGAGCTTGAGCCTATTTCTCCCCATCCAGACCCGTACGGCCTCCAGACACCGGGACAGCACTTCGATAGCTTCGTTGGGGTGGTCCGGTGTGGAAAAGTACAGCTGGGTGTCATCCGCATACAGCTGGTACCCCACACGAACCACTGATGATCTCACCCAGCGGCTTCATGTAGATGTTGAACAGAAGGCGAGAGGATCGATCCCCGCGGCACCCCACAAGTGAGGCGCCTCGGGGCCGACCTCTGCCCCCCTGTCAACACCGACTGCGACCGGTCGGAGAGATAGGAGGAGAACCACCGATAAACGGTGCCTCCCACTCCCAATCCCTCCAACCGGCGCAGCAGGATACCATGGTCGATGGTATCGAAAGCCGCTGAGAGGTCTAATAGGACCAGGGCAGAGGAACAACCCCTATCCCTGGCCCTCCAGAGATCATCCACCAACGCGACCAAAGCCGTCTCAGTGCTGTAACCGGGTCGGAAACCGGACTGGAACGGGTCTAGATAGACAGTTTCATCCAGGTGCAGGGGAAACTGATATGCCACCATACTCTCTACAACCTTCGCCGCGAAGCGAAGGTTGGAGACCGGACGATAATTACCTAAAACAGCCGGGTCCAGGGAAGGCTTCTTGAGGAGGGGCCTCACCACCGCCTCTTTCAAGGCGGCCGGAAAGACTCCCTCCAACAAGGAAGCACTCGTAATCGCCTGGAGCCAGCCTCGTGTCACCTCCTGCGTGGCCAGCACCAACCAGGAGGGTACGGGTCCAGTAAACACGTGGTGGCATTCAGCCTCCCCAACAACCTGTCCATGTCCTCGGGAGCGACAGGGTCAAACTCATCCCATAAAATGTCACCAAGCCCACCCTCAGCCGTCTCACCCGTATCACCGCAATCTTGGTCCAAACCATCCCGAAGCTGAACGATTTTATCATATAGATAACCGTTAAACTCCTCAGCACGTCCCTGCAACGGGTCATCCCGCTCCCCCTGGTGTAGGAGGGAGCGGGTCACCCGAAACAGGGCGGCTGGGGGGGTTTCTGCCGGTGCAATGAGGGAGGCGTGGCTAATGCTTCCCTCATTGCCATTAGGTAAGCCCTAGTATAGGACTTCACTAGTGTCCGATCAGCTTCTGAATGGCTAGACCTCCAGGAACTCTCTAGGCGTCTTCTCCGGCGCTTCATCCCTCTCAGCTCCTCGGAGAACCAAGGAGCTGGTTGGGACCTGCGCCGGGTCAGAGGCCGCAAAGGCACGACCCGGTCTAAGGCCCCCGCCGCGGCCCGTTCCCAGGCCGCAACAAGTTCCTCAGCCGAGCCGTGAGCCAGACCCTCAGGAAATGGCCCAAGCTCTGTCCGGAACCCCTCCGGGTCCATCAGGCGCCTGGGACGGAACCAACGTGTCGGCTCCGTCTCCCTGCGGTGGTGAATGGCGGTCAGAAAGTCCAGGCGAAGAGAGTGATCTGACCATGACAAAGGTTCAGTGACTATTTCCTTTAAGTCCAGATCTCTCAACCACTGACCAGAGACAAAATCAGGTCCAGAGTGCCACCCCAATGTGAGTAGGGCCATCAACTACTTGGGTCAGGTCCAAGGCCGTCATGGAAGCCATGAACTCCCGAGCTGCCGTCGATGACGAGCCGGACGATGGCAGTTAAAGTCCCCATGACTAAAAGTCTGGGGTCTCAACTGCCACCCCAGCAAGCACCTCCAGGAGCTCGGGCAGGGCAGCTGTCACGTAGCAAGGAGCCAGGTACGCCACCAGCAAGCCCATCTGACATCTATGACCCCATCTCACAAAGAGGATTCGCACCCGGCAATCTGAGGTACAGTGGTCTCCTCGGCTCTAGACTCTCTCTAATCACAACCGCCACCCCACCACCCCTACCCTGGCCCTCGGCTGATGAAATGCTCGGAAACCGGTGGGCACATCTGAACAAGGCACGCCTTCTGGGCCCAACCAGGTCTCCGTAACGCCCATAAGGTCCGCGGCACCCCCCTGAATAAGATCGTGAATTAGGGGGGCCTTATTGGCCACGGACCGTGCGTTGCATAACATCAGCCGAAGGCCAGGGCCCTGAGGATCCTGACCATCCGGGGAATGGGAGAAGTTTGAGGGCTCGGGGCGTGCGATCGCCTATAAACATCGAGCGCGCACCCCCCTAACATGATATGAGCCCCCACTTCCGCCATATCTGCCCCTCCCCCTTACCGTGGAAATAGCACCACCCTCAACCAATGGAACACCGACTCCCCCCATGACCCTCGGACCCACCAACCCCCCGCCACGAGCATGCGCAGGAACTGGACTCCCCCGACGGGTTACCCCAACACCCACCCATTCCTCCCACCCCAACCCAAGCCCGTCGGTTTCCTCCCCTTAAAATCCCCTTTAAAACTCCCCTTAAAAAGTCTATTAAAACAGCCAATTAAAAAACCCCTAAGCCTCCTATTTTTCGCATGCCACCTCTCGGGACTCCAAAGCCCGTCCTCAAGGTGGGCCCTCGATAATCTGGAGGGCCAGACCCGCGAGAGAGGGGCATCTCGCAGGGCAAGTAGGTCAGCCGCGGTAAATGTTCGCATCACTGAGACGATCCGGCCAAGGCCCATCCTGGGCTGGTCAAGTTGGCAGCAAAAGTCAAAACAGATGGTAAAATGACCATGACCAGTCTGTCCTGATGGGAAACAGTTCGAGATAATCCATGTGCGGTAGATGACAAAACCGCTGACTCAGTCAGTTCACCACCCCATACAAACGACCTGGGGTGGGCTAAGGAAGAAGGGGAGAGGAACGATGGTAGAGATGTTATAAAGATGGTAAATAGTGGAGGGGTGTCCGCTGGGCCCGCGGGCCTTCCTCCGGCACTGCCAAATATCCGTGCCACTAGGGCAAGGTCACAGCCACCCTGGGCCTATCGGGCCATCCGCCACTTCAAAGCACAGGGGCAGGCCGCCACCGCCTACCGCCTCCACCAGGCCATCGCCACCGGGAACGCCCCATCGCCACCGCGAGCAGGCCACTGGAGTTCCCCCAGTTGAGAGGGGACACCAGTCGCCAAACCCGCCAGCAGACCCAGGGCTCACCATCGCCAACGCCCGACGGAGAGGGAAGGGCCAGGCCGCCGCCCTCGCCACCGCAGGTTCAAAGAGGCCGATGGAGCCCGGGCGGCCCTCCAGATCTTCATTGGGGCGCAGCCCCTCCGGGGCTCCTCCCATCACCACCGGAGACGCCCAAACTCCAAACCCATCTTCGAAACTGGCCAAATCTTCCAGGCAGGAGTCCAGGGGGTGCTGCCAACGCCCCCCTACCCCCCGCCGCCGCCGCCGCCGCCGCCGCCAGACCGCCGAAAAAGGCTGGCGGCGGCTCGGCAGGCCGCCAGGCCGCCAAGATTACCTCTGAGGGGCCGTGGGTCCGCCGTGGCTCCGGGGCTTCTCCCAACGCCCGCTGAGTCGCCTGGCGCCAGCCACCCTGTTTACGGGTGGCTGGATCTTCCTCCATCAGGGCGGGGGCCTATGATGGTATTAAGGCCCCCCCCAGACCCAAAAAGAGCCCGGAAAGGCCCGTCGCCGCGCCCCCGATCAGCAGGGCGGCGCCATCTTGGACATGCGCAGAAGCATATAAGCATTTGGGAAGATGGTTGATGCATTATAATTTCCAATGATGTTGTGAATCTTATTGATATCTGGTTCGTTAGTGTTTTCAAGTCCAAATAATATTGCATTATTTATTTTTTGTCCTCTCTCCATTGCATCTCTGATTAGTTGGTTTGTAGTTATTTGTTGCTTAGGTTGTGTTGTATTAATTTGTTGTCTGGGTAGAGTTGAAGGTTGTGCATTAGGTTGTGTATTATGTGATGATAGATGAGTTTGGAAGAGATTTAGGTCATTTGAGTTTTCATTTTTTAGTGTTGAAATTTGTTTTATCAAGTTTGTGAAACTTTGTTCAATAACTGTTAAAAAAAAATTTCTAAGTTTTGTTCAATATTTTGTATTCTTTTTTCTAGGTTTTGTTCAATAGCTTGTAATCTTTTATCTAAGTTTTGTTCAATAGTTATTAATCTTGTTTCTAAGATTTTATCAGTGTTGGATTTTCTGGCTGGCATAATGATAATATTTCTTATTCCTTTGTTTTATTTCACACTCTTTCCAATTTTAGTAATGATTAAGTATCTGTCACTTAATCAATTATCTTTAATTTTATGTCTCTCTCTTTAACTTTAAATGGTAATCAATTTGGCAATTGCTATGGTAATGGGGAGTCACTATGGTAACAGTGAGATTTGGCGGGAAATTTAAATTGGGGAGATTGGGTGGTTGAAGACGCTTCTTTAAGGGTGGCCGGAATGGCAGGGGTTTCAAAAAGTCAGTAGAGGCTGGGAGACTGGAGTCTCCTAGGAACTCACCAGGGTCCTGCAGCAGTCCTGCCGAATGGGGGATAGGTGGTTTTTAATCCTTTTAATTCTAGTTGTTTTGAGTTGATTCAAATGCTGCTGGGCTTACAAAATTAGAAGCGGTGAGGGAGGGCGATGGTGAAGGGCGGCGATGGCAGCGGTGCGACTCACGGCAGCGGCAGCGGCAGTCCCAGGTCTGGCGTGATGGTTCTGGCGGCAGCGGGCATTTGAAGCCGCTTTCAATCAGCGGCTCACAGCAGCGGCAGTCTCGGCAGTCTCGGTAGTCGCGCGATTCGCGGCAGCGGCAGTCCCGGGTCTGGTGTGGTGGTTCTGGAGGTAGCGGGCGTTTCCAGCCGCTTTCAATCAGCGGCTTGCAGCAGCGGCAGTCACAGTAGACTCATGGAAGCGGCAGCGGCAGCGGCAGTCTTGGGTCTGGCGGTGGCTCTGGAGGCAGCGGGCGTCTCCAGCTGCCTTCAATCGGCGGCCCACGGCAGCGGCAGTCCCGGCTCTGGTGGTTTCGGCCGCCCCAATTCTTCGCTTACGGCCATCTCAATCCTCAGCAGCCTGGAAAAATCCTTGGCAGCCTCAATCCACGGTAGCCTGGAAAATACTTGGCTCTGGAGGATCGTTGGTAAAGAATTTTCGGGGAAACTGTTCTCCTCAAGAGCTTAAAAGAGCTCCTTTACAGAGACCATTTCTCTGGGGCATCCTTGCTGGTGCCATCTTCTTGATACTTTAGTAAATAGTTTGTAAATTTAGTAAAATTAGTAAATTTAGTAAATAGTTTGACAGTGTTGAGGGAATTATTTGTTTACCAGAGTGATGGCTTTCAGGAAAAAACTGTTCTTGTGTCTAGTTGTTCTGGTGTGCAGTGCTCTATAGCGTCGTTTTGAGGGTAGGAGTCGAAACAGTTGATGTCCTGGATGTGAGGGATCTGCAAATATTTTCACAGCCCTCTTTTTGACTCGTGCAGTATACAGGTCCTCAATGTAAGGCAGGTTGGTAGCAATTATTTTTTCTGCAGTTCTAATTATCCTCTGAAGTCTGTGTTTGTCTTGTTGGGTTGCAGAACCAAACCAGACAGTTATAGAGGTACACATGAGAGACTCAATAATTCCTCTGTAGAGCTAGATCAGCAGCTCCTTGGGCAGGTTGAGTTTTCTGAGTTGGCACTATTAACATAGCATATTTACAGAGCAAATATTTAAAGAAGAAAAGCAATATGAGCTAATTATAATGTTTTCTTGAAAGATGGTATAAGGGTAAACCAAACCACTTGTCCATAGGATCTTGACCTTCCTATAAAGACTTTCCTATAAAGTTCTGAAAGGTCTTCAATGGATTATTCAATCTGGAATGACCATGGAGTGGTCCAGACCCAGTTGACAATCTCGGTACCTTTGTGCAACGTATTTCAGCAGGTCCTAGCAGGCATATTTGCACAGTCACCTTGGTTTATGTTTCCCTGATTTAGCATCCAACATAACACCACCCCATTTCTTCATTTTTTTTTCATTTATTGTACTGCTTTGCTTGTTGTTTGAATGTAAGCCTTTGGGTTTGTTAAAAACAGATCATGCCAAACAAACCTTATTGCCTTCTGTGATAAAGTGATTAAATTAATGGAGAAATGCTATGGATATAGTATATTGGGACTTCAGTAAGGCATTTGACAAAGTAGACCACAGCTTACTTCTTGGTCATATAGAATAATGTAGAATCCACTGCCAGATGGATTCACAATTGAATGATGACCAACCACACTGAACATGTAATCCTTAATAGAGCTACCTCTACACGAAAGGTTCTATGTGTCCTGTTAGATCACCACGTCAGTGTGAGTATCAACAGTGTGTTAAAGCTCCCAGAAAAGCTAACGCAGTTATAGGCTACATCAACCGAGGAATAGCATCAATCATCTAATAGCATTAGAAGTGATAGTACCTCTCTGTATTGCCCTAGTGAGGTCAAATTTGGAATGCTGTGTCCAGTTCTGGTCACCACAACACAAAAAGATGCTGAAACCCTTGAAAGAATGCAGAGAAGAACAACAATGATGATAAGGAGTCTGAGATTAAATCATATGATAAACAGCTAAGGAAACTAGGTAAATTTAGCCTCATGAAGAGAAAGCTTCTCTAGGAGATTTGATAGCAATCTACCAAAACCTGAAGGGCTGTCATAATGAAAGAATAGAATAGAATAGAATAGAATTTTATTGGCCAAGTGTGATTGGACACACAAGGAATTTGTCTTGGTGCATATGCTCTCAGTGTACATAAAAGAAAAGATACGTTCATCAAGGTACAACATTTACAACACAATTGATGATCAATATATCAATATAAATCATAAGGATTGCCAGCAACAAGTTACAGTCATACAGTCATAAGTGGAAAGAGATTGGTGATGGGAACTATGAAACGATTAATAGTAGTGCAGATTCAGTAAATAGTCTGACAGTGTTGAGGGAATTATTTGTTTAGCAGAGTGATGGCCTTCGGGGAAAAACTGTTCTTGTGTCTAGTTGTTCTGGTGTGCAGTGCTCTATAGCGTCGTTTTGAGGGTAGGAGTTGAAACAGTTTATGTCCAGGATGCGAGGGATCTGCAAATATTTTCACGGCCCTCTTCTTGATTCGTGCAGTATACAGGTCCTCAATGGAAGGCAAGTTGGTAGCAATTATTTTTTCTGCAGTTCTAATTATCCTCTGAAGTCTGTGTTTTTCTTGTTGGGTTGCAGAACCGAACCAGACAGTTATAGAGGTGCAAATGACAGACTCAATAATTCCTCTGTAGAATTGGATCAGCAGCTCCTTGGGCAGTTTGAGCTTACTGAGTTGGCGCAGAAAGAACATTCTTTGTTGTCCTTTTTAATGATGTTTTTGATGTTAGCTGTCCATTTGAGATCTTGCGATATGATAGAACCCAGAAATTTGAAGGTTTCTACTGTTGATACTGTGTTGTCAAGTATTGTGAGAGGTGGAAATATGGAAGGGTTTTTCCTAAAGTCTACCACCATTTCTACGGTTTTGAGTGTGTTCAGTTCCAGATTGTTTTGGTTGCACCACAAGGCTAGTCGTTCGACCTCTCGTCTATATGCGGATTCGTCATTGTCTCGAATGAGACCAATCACTGTTGTGTCATCTGCGAACTTCAGTAGCTTAACAGATGGATCATTGGAGATGCAGTCATTGGTATACAGAGAGAAGAGAAGTGGGGAGAGCACACAGCCTTGGGGGGCCCCTGTGCTAATTGTACAGGTATTTGATGTGATCTTGCTTAGCTTCACCTGCTGCTTCCTGTTTGTTAGGAAGCTTGTGATCCACTTACAAGTCTGTTCCGGTACCTGTAGCTGGTTTAGCTTAGTTAGAAGAATGTCTGGAATGATGGTATTGAATGCTGAACTAAAGTCTACAAAAAGGACCCTTGCATAGGTCTTTGGAGATTAATTTATTCTCTGTAGCAGTTGAGGCAGGAGAAGAAGCAATAGATCAGGGGTAGTCAACCTTTTTATACCTACCACCCACTTTTGTATCTCTGTTAGTAGTAAAATTTTCTAACTGCCCACCGGTTCCACAGTAATGCGCCGTGTATCGTCGTCTGCGCATGCCTCTCGTGCATCGTGGATTGGGTTTGGGGGGATGCGCCGGCTAGCAGCTCTGCTTGTCTGTTACAGCTGGGTGGTGTGGGGGGAGATGCGCGAGCTATTCTGGGACGAGGCTCTTTTGTTTGCGGTCGCACTATAGCGCCATTTAGTTTTAGTTTTGTAACACGAATTAAACTTATGCGTGGGCGATACAAATAGTATATTTTAAGAAATTTAAATTGTCACGGGGAATTTTACGAAAACCTAATGAAAATGTTTTTAAATAATGCTATGAAAATTTTTTAAAAAGTCAATTACATTTTTAAAAAAGGAAAGTTTCTTCAGTATCGGACAAAATCCCTATCGCCCACCATGAAAGCTGGAACGCCCACTAGTGGGCGGTAGGGACCAGGTTGACTACCACTGCAATAGATGGAAGCTTATCAGAGGGAGATTCAACCTGCAAATCAAGAGGAATTTCTGGACAGTGAGAACTATTAATCAATGGAACAGCTTGCCTCTAGGAGTTGTGGATGTGCCATCACTGGAGGTTTTCAAGAAAAGATTGGAAAGCGTTTTGTCTGGAATTGTGTAAGGATTCCTGTTTTGGGCAAAGGGTTGGATTATAAAAAGTGAAAAAAGTAAGGTTCTACATTTAGGCCAAAAAAACAAAATGCACAGGTACCGGATATGTGGTACCTTGCTCAATAGTAGTACCTGTGAGAGGGATCTTGGAGTCCTAGTGGACAACCATTTAGATATGAGCCAGCCGTGTGCAGCAGCTGCTAAAAAAGCCAACACAGTTCTGGGCTGCATAAACAGGGGGATAGAATCAAGATCACTCGAAGTGTTAATACCACTTGATAAGGCCTTGATAAGGCCATACTTGGAATTCTGCATCCAGTTTTGGTCGCAACGATGTAAAAAGGATGTTGAGGTTCTAGAAAGAGTGCAGAGAAGAGCAACAAAGATGATTAGGGGACTGGAGGCTAAAACATATGAAGAACGGTTGCAGGAACTGGGTATATCTAGTTTAATGAAAAGAAGGACTAGGGGAAACATGATAGCAGTGTTCCAATATCTCAGGGGTTGCCCCAAAGAAGAGGGAGTCGGGCTGTTCTCCAAAGCACCTGAGGGTAGAACAAGAAGCAATGGGTGGAAACTGATCAAAGAAAGAAGCAACTTAGAACTAAGGAGAAATTTCCTGACAGTTAGAACAATCAACAAGTAGAACGACTTGCCTTCAGAAGTTGTGAATGCTCCAACACTGGAAATTTTTAAGAAAATGTTGGATAGCCATTTGTCTGAAATGGTGTAGGGTTTCCTGCCTGGGCAGGGGTTGGACTAGAAGACCTCCAAGGTCCTTTCCAACTCTGATATTATGATGATGATGATGATGATGATGATGATGATGATGATGATGATGACCGTAGGGGCCGTAATAGCTCAGGCTGGTAAAGCCTGTTATTAGAACACAGTAGCCTGCAATTACTGCAGGTTCAAGCCCGGCCCGAGGTTGACTCAGCCTTCCATCCTTTATAAGGTAGGTAAAATGAGGACCCAGATTGTTGGGGGGGCAATAAGTTGACTTTGTAAATATACAAATAGAATGAGACTATTGCCTTATACATTGTAAGCCGCCCTGAGTCTTCGGAGAAGGGCGGGATATAAATGTAAATAAATAAAAAAAAAAAAGACCTCCAAGATATAGTGCTATGATTCTATCATTGATTTGCCAACTTGAACCCACAGCAGGATCCAAAGTTCCTTTGTCTAAAATCTGTCAGACTTTTTTCATCCACAGCTAAATGTTGGACTTCTCTGGACAGTAAAGTGATAAAGGAGGGCCGGCACTTCCTTCCACATGGCCCCACTCCATCATTCCTGCATTCTGCTCTGTTTGATTATCAGCAAGAGTAAATCAGTAGAATTGTACACTGTTGTGGCCCAAAATACAATATTTATTAGGGACGCTAATTTATTAGGGCTCAGGGACTAGGACGTTGAGCTTGTCGATTGAAAGGTCGGCAGCTCAGCGGTTCGAATCCCTAGTACTGCTGTGTAACGGGGTGAGCTCCCATTACTTGTCCCAGCTCCTGCCAACCTAGCAGTTTCGAAAGCACGTAAAAAATGCAAGTAGAAAAAATAGGGACCCCCTTTGGTGGGAAGGTAACAGCGTTCCGTGCGCCTTTGGCATTGAGTCATGCCGGCCACATGACCAGGGAGACGTCTTTGGACAGTGCTGGCTCTTCAGCTTTGAAACGGAGATGAGCACTGCCCCCTAGAGTCGGCAACGACTAGCACCAGTGGTGGGATTCAGCCAGTTCGCACCACTTCGGGAGAACCGGTTGTTAACTTTCTGAGCAGATTGGTGAAACTGGTTGTTGGAAGAAATCATTAGGGCAGAGAACCGTTTGTTAAATTATTTAAATCCCACCACTCACTAGCACGTATGTGCAAGGGGAACCTTTACCTTTACCTAAAATGCAGTTGTTATTTACAAGACCGATGGTCAAAGTAAATATTTAAAAATGCATCACAGGAGCAAAACTGTATAATGAAAATTGAACGTGGCATTAAATTCTTTGAATGTAGGTATCATTCTGGTAAAACTAGGTTTGAATAAACAATTATACAAATGCATTGAGGAAGGAGTCACATATTTGGTGTTACTTTGTTTGCTTAGATCTCCACCAAGGGACCTCTACTAGCTTCTCAGATATATACACTTCTCTTAAGATGATGGCCATCATAGAACAAAATAAGCCATGATGTCTTATGTGTGACTTTCAGCCAAGTACTCCAATTTCTGAAGGCCTCCTTTCTTTCAGATTCTTTCCAATTTGAGGAAAGTCCAGTTCAACAACAGTGCTGGAATTGAAGTTTCCTTCTCAGAAGATGGACTGGGATCTGCTCGTTATGATCTTTTCAACTGGCTTTTTCTCCCCAATAAATCTTTTGTCCCTGTGAAAGTTGGAGAGGTAGATCCCAGGGCTCCTCCAGGTCAGGATTTCCACATTAACTCTGAACAAATCATCTTTGCTACAAAGGTGAGTTGTAAAATCCAGGAAAGATGAATTCTCTCCTGGGGGTGAAGAACAACTTTCTAACTGGAGATCAGGTTACTGAATCTGAACATAGGGGGAGCCATTTTGTAAAAAAAATTGCTTTTCATGCAATACGTTAGAGATCTGATTTGCGGCAGGTCCACAAAAAGTTTGAATGGGGAAAAATCTGCTGAAAACTCAGGATGCAATTACAACAGGCAACAATAGGCAACAATGATTTCCGTGGATTATTCTCATTCAGTTGCATCCTACTGTGATGACCTGGGGCACGGCACAGAGGCAACACACTCAGCTGACAGTTCAAACCGTCCCTTTATTGCTCAAAATGTTCCCTAAATGCTCCCACTTTCCTGACAAGTCCCCGAGTAAAGTGATGAGACACACACACAAACACACACACACTGTTGTGTCTTGTCCGCTCTCACCGCAGCCGGGGTCTGCTTATCTGCTCCCGAACATGGAGGAATGTATGCCTCCCGGCCCCAGTTCTGGCTCCATGCCCAAGCAGGCTGCAGAGGAGGGAGCATCCCCTGGCCCCAGCCCTGGCTCCATGCCCAAGCAGGCTGCAGAGGAGGGAACATCCCCCGGCCCCAGCCCTGGCTCCATGCCCAGGCAAACGGAGCAGCTAGACCCCTCCCCCTCCTCCACAGCATGTGAGCCTGAGGAAAGTTTACTTTCAACAACATCTGATTGGAGTGACCCTCGCATCAGAAGATTGGATAGGTGGAGGCAACAGAAGGAAGGGAGGGGCAGGCCTTAATGAGTGCTGAGTCATGGAGCCACACCCCCATGGCCTATATAAAGGATCTGCTTTCTGGCAGTCTCTGAGTCAGGCAAAGTCGAACTTATCTTGCTGAAGTCACTTTCTGGTCTCCTGCCTCCTCTGAGGACTTTGCTAGGACTTTGGGCAGAGCTGCAGAGGCAAGCCTGATTCGGATTTCCCTGACCCGGCCGTCAGCGGAGGAGTGGGACACGACACACACACCTCCAGCAGCCTCTGGTTGCAAGTAGTCCAGCACAACACTGTGAGCACAATAGCTGCAATCAAAAAATCCAGCCGGGTGGAAGTGTCATCAGATACCTGGATCATATTACTACATGTGGTGGACATGCATTGAAGCGAAAAGATTTTGGACTGAAATACACACATGGTTGGAGAAAATGATTAAAAAACACATAGACTTTAAACCAGAAGTCTTTCTGTTGGGAATTATTCCCGAGATATATACTAGAGATGTAAAGTATCTGATTGTGAATATCATTACAACAGCCAGGATTGTGTTTGCCAAAAATTGGAAAAATGAGAAATTACCTTTGCAAGACGAAATAATTAGGAAGGTGATGGAATGTGCAGAGATGAGTAAATTGACATTTGAAATTAGAGATCAAGAAGATAAGCAATATTATAAAATATGGGATTTATTTTACCACTGGTTAGAAGGAAAGATATGTTAGAAAAGACAATATAAGATATATGTATGAAAAAGATGTTTGTTTTGAGATTGCACAAGAAGATATGCACACTCCTTCAGCACATTGTAATTGTTTGATGAGAGTGGGGGTTTTTTTTGTTTATTGTGAAAAAATAAAAACTTTTTTTTTAAAAAAAGAAAGAAATCCAGCAGGGCAAGGGAATAAGCCAATTGCCTCCCACCGACCTGTACGCTCTCACAGAGAGGGACTCCTCAGGGTGCCGTCCGCCAAGCAATGTCGGCTGGCGGCCCCCAGGGGAAGGGCCTTCTCTGTGGGGGCTCCCACCCTCTGGAATGAACTTCCCCCAGGACTCCATCAACTGCCTGACCTTCGGACCTTCCGCCGCGAGTTGAAGGCTTACCTATTTATTCGCGCAGGACTGGCATAGAAATTTTTAGTAGCTTTTAATATTTAAATGTAAATTTTATGGGGTTTTTATGGTTTTAAATGGTTTTAATGTTGGCCTTATATTCAATAAGTTTTTTTAAAATTATTGTTTTATTGTGCACATTATTATTGTTTTATTCTGGCTGTGAACCACCCTGAGTCCTTCGGGAGAAGGGCGGTATAAAAATCTAATAAACCTAAATCTAAATTAATCCAAGAAGCAAAGGAACAAAGCAAGAAGTCCAAGAAACATCCAACGTCGGCAATGGCACACAACACTCCATGAATTTAGCATTTTTTCCCGACAAATGCCCCTCCCGACAGGATCTCCTTAAGTCTCAGTCCCCAGGTATGCCTTATGGAGAGGGGTGGGGCTCTCTCCTACCTAGTAGTCAGGTCAACCTGCGCTGTTCCTGCTTCCTCTCCACTCTCCATGCTCGAGGATCAGGAGTGGGTAGTCCTTGCTCATTGTCTGAGCTCTGTCTCTCATGTTCACTGTTAAACCTCTCTTGGTTATCCTGCCCCTGTTCCTCCCTGCCTACAAGCCGTCCCAACCCTCAAACGCCCTGGCCTGACTTGGCCTGCTCCTTCCCATATTTCTCCATAGCAATGGTGGGTTTCCACCGGTTCGCTCCGGTTTGTGTGAACTGGTAGCAATGGCAGCGAGAGGCTCTGCCCACCCGCCTGGAAATCATCACAGATGGACTGCACATGTGCAACAGGTTCTGCGCATGCACAGAAGTGCTGCATGTGCGTAATCACACTTGTGAACCGGTAGCAAAGTGGAACCCACCACCGCTCCAAAGCCAATGAAGCCACCCCCTCAATCACCCCAATTCTGGTTTGTCTTCCTCCGCAGATTCAGGCTCCGATGGGAGCATGGCACCTACATGGTTCTGTACCTCAATGTCACAAGCCTTCCTTTGAGGCTGAGATCCCAGGTCCAATCTCCAGCATCCATTGTTAGGTCGGAGTGCCTCTGACCTGAATGTCCTAATTGCTGTTCCTGGTAGACTCTGGTGAATCATTTCTTTAGAAGAGATACTGAACATGGAAATAAGAATGTGGAAAAGAGTAAATCAAGCATGCTCATTGCTTGTGCCATCTCAAGCATTTCCTTTTTCTCTTTTAGAAGGTGCCCTTTGCCAGGTGTGGCGTGAAGAGGTGCCAGGCGGGAGAGAGGAGAAGAGTTCCAGAGGGAGAGCAGGTTTGCTGCTACCAATGTGATCCTTGTACAGAAGGGACCATTTCTAATCAGACAGGTAGAGCAGACGTTAATGTACATCTTCCAGGAGCTAGGAAGTTATTCAGTAGATCAAAAAAAATTTTTTGTTATTGTTATCATTTTTGGTAGACTGTTTGAAGCTCTTCAATGAGTCATATTTTTCAGCAGAAACTTTCTATATTTATTGTCATAGCTGATTGGGCCTTTTCATTCCTACTGTCACCTCCCATTGGGGAAAAAAACAACAACTATCAATCTTTCTTCAAGATGTGGTGTGTGTCATTCAAGTTTTAATTTTTATTACTTAAGATGTATTTCTTCTGTCGGCACTATTAAACTCCTGGGAAATTTATAAACCTTTTAGAGAAGGAAGATATCTTTAATATCTTAATTAATATGTTAATTAACCCTTAATATCTTAATATGTTAATTAACCCTTGCCAGCAAAAAAAAAAATCTTGAACGAGCAGATTTGAACGGTGGTGGGATTTAAAATATTTTACTACCGGTTCTGGGGGCGTGGCTTGGTGGGTGTGGCATTTTTTTTGTTTTTTTTGTTTTTGTTTTACATTTATACCCCGCTCTTCTCCGAAGACTCAGGGCGGCTTACAGTGTATAAGGCATGGCTTGGTGGGGTGTCACTTGGTGGGCAAACTGCAATTTGGCAGTTCAAATTTCACCAGGCTCAAGTTTGACTCAGCCTTCCATCCTTCCAAGGTCAGTAAAACGAGGATCCAAATTCTTGGGGGCAACAGGCTGACTCTGTAAACCAGGGGTCATCAACCTTTTGGACCTCAGGGACCACTAAATTCATAATTTTAAATCCCGTGGACCACTAATGTGATCGACCTAATGACTGTCTGGGTGGGCGTGGCAAGGTGGTCATGTGACTGGGTGGGCGTGGCCAACTCAATGTCACTCATATTGAGGGGCACCTTGCCATCTTCAACTTGCCACTCCTCGCCTGCCTGCCTGGGCTCCTTAGGGCCCCAACAGGAAGCAGTTGTAGGAGCTAAGCAGCCACCATGAGAAAGAGTTGGCAAAACAGCTCAGTTCAAATTGGATCTGACTGAGAAGGAGGCTCAGCAGAAGCACCTCACTGAGGACTAGGAGCATAGGCTTTCCAAGCAGAGGGAAGACCTGTGGGAGTGAGAGGCCAAGTACGAGCACCTGGAGGCTCAGTGGGCTGAGATGATCAGGCAGTTCCAGGCCACGATGCAGTCCCACTGGAACGAGGCCCTCCGGTTTTTCACCACCAGCAGCGCTTCCCTCCAGCCTTTGCCCAAAGCCCCACACCAGGAGGCCGAAGCAGACGCCAAGTCAGAATTTCTGCCCCACTCTGACCTACACAAAGACCCCAAAGGGGGAGACTCTGTGCAGCAACACAAATGTTCATTGAACATATCTGTCCCAGGGGCCGTAGTTTGAGGACCCCTGATTTAGTGCAATATAAAAAATGCAAATAATTTTTCTGGGGACCACCAGAATTCTCTCACGGACCACCAGTTGGTGACTGCTGCTGTAAACCACTTAGAGAGTCCTGTGAAGCACTGTAAAGCGATATATAAGTAGTGCCAGTGCTATTGCTATATTGAGATCCACAGTAGTTATAGAAGTGCAAAGTGACTGGAGGGAGAAACTGACCAGGTCAGCTGGAACTGAATAGATCCTTGTCTCTTCCTAGCCTATTCCCAGGGTCATCCTGAATTAAGGTTGAGTTGCCCTTTTTATGACACTATAAGTTGGCCAGGAGGTGCTTCCATCATTTCCTTTTTGAACTGATAATTGCAAAAAAGGAACATCCATGCCATCCAAAACAAACTTGGAAGGGAAGAGACCTTCTTAACTGCAGATCTATGTAGAATGCTTATAGAATGACTCTTGATTTTAGATGCAGCCCACTGTGATCCTTGCCCAGAAGATCAATATCCCAACAAGGACAAGGACCAGTGCAAAGCCAAGAAGGTCCACTTCCTGGCCTATCAAGAGACTTTGGGATACACTTTAGCTTCTTTTGCTCTCTGTCTCTCTGTGACCACATTTGCAGTCCTGGTGGTTTTCCTTAAACATCATGATACGCCAATTGTCAAGGCCAACAACCGAGATCTCACCTACATCCTTCTAGTCTCCCTCTTGCTGTGCTTCCTCTGCTCCTTCCTCTTCATTGGTCGACCCGGGAAGCTCACCTGTCTCTTACAACAATCTGCCTTTGCCATTCTCTTTTCCCTGGCAGTTTCCTCTGTCTTGGCAAAAACTGTCATGGTGGTTCTGGCTTTCATGGCCACCAAACCAGGGAACAAGACAAGGAAACTCTTAGGAAAACCACTGACCAACTCCATTGTCTCAGTCTGTCCTTTGATTCAAGCGATTCTTTGTGTCCTGTGGCTGACAATTTCTCCCCCATTTCTTAACTTGGATTTTCACTCCTTGTTTGGAGAGGCTATCTTAGAATGCAAGGAAGGCTCAGCTTTAATGTTTTATGCTGTTCTTGCCTACTTGTGTTTCCTGGCTCTCGTCAGTTTCACAGTGGCCTTTCTGGCTAGGAAATTGCCTGACAGCTTTAATGAAGCCAAGTTCATTACTTTTAGCATGCTGGTCTTTTGCAGTGTTTGGATCACTTTCCTCCCCACCTACCTGAGCACCAAAGGGAAGTCCATGGTGGCTGTGGAGATCTTCTCCATTTTGGCCTCTGGAGCTGCTCTCTTGGTTTGTATCTTTTTCCCCAAATGCTACATTATCCTGCTGAGACCCAATCTGAATTGTAGAGAGAATATAATGAGGCATAAGAATCGCTGATTTATGCGGGGGCTGGGAACTCTTATTTTGATTTTTGTATTTCATCCAATTTCTTAAAAAATGACAAAATAAGAAAGATGGGTTTGGAAATCAAGTGATGTGAGAGGGGAATTGAGAGTGTGATGATGCGTGGAGTGACTAGAGATTATAATTTAAGACTTATTTTGGATTATGATTGTTAGTTTTGATATCCCGCATTTTGTTCTGGAAGTCTTGGGGGGGTGGGGGGAAGGGGGAGTGGAATTAGGGGGGATGAGGGTAGAGGATGGAGTGATGGTTAATGTACAGGGATTATTGAAGATGTATAAATATAATTAAAGTAGGGTCAGGTCTGCCCAGCTACCATTTTAGAATGGTGGGGAGGGAGAAAGGAGAAGAGAGTAGAAGGTAGGAAAGAGGAGAAGAGGAAGAAAGAGGGGTAGAAGAGGGAGGAGGAAGGTGTAAGGCGGAGGGAGGAGAGGATGTAGATAAGAGAAGGGGTAGAAGTTCTGGAAAGTAGAAGAAGGTAGAAGAGGGAAGAGAGTTAAAAGGAGGGGATGGTGACTGGGCAAGCCCAACTAATTGTATATGACTGTACATTGGATGTGTTGTTGGATATGAATGTAAAAATAAAAATTTTATATAAAAAAAAAGAAATCAAGTGACGTAGCTAATCAGAAGGTATCTGTTAAACAGCAAGAAACACTTACCCTTTAATTGTAAATTAATGTGTTGCATTGGTTTCATTGTTTACATTTTTATGCATGTTTGTTTTCATAGATCCCTGAGGCTTTGTTGAGTCCCCCACCAGGATTTTAATTCTATCCACTATTAGCATTTTTGCCTATAATGTAAATAACCCAGATTTTTACTCGCTATTAAACAGATTAATATACCTTATTAATAAACAAATCATATGAAATGGATATTAATAAATACTTCCCTGGTGGTGCTTTTCTTACAATGTTTTATTCTTTCCAACTATGATGAAGAACGAAGTTGGATGGAAGAAAAAAAAAGGAAAGTTGGGTTAAAATAAGTGGAATACAATAAGAAGATTCAATGTATTAAAGTCTAGGACAGGAGATTTTAAAATGGTTCCCAGAGGCAAATTCCCACCAATAATGAGATCACCAGGCCTATAGTAGCTTTCCCCTAAATCAATATAATCCCTGATGTTCTGTCCCACTCAAACACAACCCAACACACACACATATGAACAACAACAACACCTGAACACACATATGGTTTGCGGCCTCTTTGCTGTAGTTGGAGCCAGGAGCCAGAAGAGCCTCAACATTAGCAGTAGCATGACTCCTGTCTGGTCATTCTTATCACCTTCCGTCTTAGAACAGAAATCAAGGTTTATGCAGAAGCTGATTTCAATGTTCCTGAAATCTCAATGGATCAGACACCACCTGTGCCCACCTGGATGGCCCCAGAACAAATTTATATCAACAATATTTCATCTTACTTACCTGTTTTTGGGCCATGACCATAGAGGAAACAAAGGCATGGCATGTGAGTCTCTTCCAACCCAGGAGTGAGCTCTTTGCAAGACAGGCTCAGGTGACACGTTCTGCCCCGCAGCTGGTGAACTCAGAGATATTTTTTATAGGAGGTTTATCTTATTTATTTATTTATTTTTTTATTTATTTGATTTTTATACCGCCCTTCTCCCGAAGGACTCAGGGCGGTGTACAGGCAGGTTCTGGGGCCATCCAGGTGGGCACAGGTGGTGTCTGATCCATTGAGATTTCAGGAACATTGAAATCAGCTTCTGCATAAACCTTGATTTCTGTTCTAGGACGGAAGGTGATTTTTCTATCTAAAAATCCACAGGGGATACTCTGAGAATTACTGTACTTCTGATAATTGCAAGGAAAATCAGTTGTATTACTGATGTAGCAATAGGTTTTCATACACTAGAATGGAAAACCATGTTTGTGTATCTTGTAATGCACAGAACCAAGGTAGCCATGGTGAAGTTGTGTATTTGACCTCCATGAAACTGACTCCCTGGAAACAAGATGGAGTGTGGCCTATGCCATAGTTGGTCAGCTAGTATGAGTGTTAATGGAGTTTGTTGGCACATGAGCAGTTACATCCCAGTGCCGAAGAAGCCCACCATCAAGGAACTGAATGACTACAGACCAGTTGCTTTAACATCTGTAGTCATGAAAACCTTTGAAAGGCTAGTGCTTTCCTACCTGAAAACCATCACGGATCCGCTTTTAGACCCCTTGCAATTTGCATACCAAGCAAATAGATCAACAGATGATGCTGTTAATATGGCTCTGCACTACATCCTACAACATCTTGAGTCTCCAAAGACCTATGCAAGGGTCCTTTTTGTAGACTTTAGTTCAGCATTCAATACCATCATTCCAGACATTCTCCTAACTAAGCTAAACCAGCTACAGGTACCGGAACAGGCTTGTAAGTGGATCACAAGCTTCCTAACAAACAGGAAGCAGCAGGTGAAGCTAAGCAAGATCAAATACCTGTACAATTAGCACAGGGGCCCCCCAAGGCTGTGTGCTCTCCCCACTTCTCTTCTCTCTGTATACCAATGACTGCATCTCCAATGATCCATCTGTTAAGCTACTGAAGTTCGCAGATGACACAACAGTGATTGGTCTCATTCGAGACAATGACGAATCCGCATATAGACGAGAGGTCAAACGACTAGCCTTGTGGTGCAACCAAAACAATCTGGAACTGAACACACTCAAAACCGTAGAAATGGTGGTAGACTTTAGGAAAAACCCTTCCATACTTCCACCTCTCACAATACTTGACAACACAGTATCAACAGTAGAAACCTTCAAATTTCTGGGTTCTATCATATCGCAAGATCTCAAATGGACAGCTAACATCAAAAACATCATTAAAAAAGGACAACAAAGAATGTTCTTTCTGCGCCAACTCAGTAAGCTCAAACTGCCCAAGGAGCTGCTGATCCAATTCTACAGAGGAATTATTGAGTCTGTCATTTGCACCTCTATAACTGTCTGGTTCGGTTCTGCAACCCAACAAGAAAAACACAGACTTCAGAGGATAATTAGAACTGCAGAAAAAATAATTGCTACCAACTTGCCTTCCATTGAGGACCTGTATACTGCACGAATCAAGAAGAGGGCCGTGAAAATATTTGCAGATCCCTCGCATCCTGGACATAAACTGTTTCAACTCCTACCCTCAAAACGACGCTATAGAGCACTGCACACCAGAACAACTAGACACAAGAACAGTTTTTTCCCGAAGGCCATCACTCTGCTAAACAAATAATTCCCTCAACACTGTCAGACTATTTACTGAATCTGCACTACTATTACCGTATATACTCGAATATAAGCCGATCCGAGTATAAGCCGAGGTCCCCAATTTTACCCCAAAAACTGGGGTAAACTGGGGACTCGAGTATAAGCCGAGGGTGGGAAATGAGGCACCTACCGGTTGGGGAAAGCCTCCCTCCCTCAGCTGAGAAGGCTGGCGGCTCCCCCGCCCCGCCCTCTCACTGCACCGGCAGGGCTTCCCCGCGCCGTCCGGTAAAATGTGAAAAAAAGAAAAAAAAAAAACTCGAGTATAAGCCGTATATACTCGAGTATAAGCCGAGGGGCTTAAAAAAAAAACCTCGAGTATAAGCCGTATAGACCCGAGTATAAGCCGAGGGGACGTTTTTCAGCACAAAAAACGTGCTGAAAAACTCGGCTTATACTCGAGTATATACGGTAATCGTTTCATAGTTCCCATCACCAATCTCTTTCCACTTATGACTGTATGACTATAACTTGTTGCTGGCAATCCTTATGATTTATATTGATATATTGATCATCAATTGTGTTGTAAATGTTGTACCTTGATGAACGTATCTTTTCTTTTATGTACACTGAGAGCATATGCACCAAGACAAATTCCTTGTGTGTCCAATCACACTTGGCCAATAAAAAAATTCTATTCTATTCTATTCTATTCTATTCCTTTGTTTGCTTCTAGGTGTTCGGTGATTCGTTGCTTGATTATCTTTTCCAGAATCTTCCCCGGTATTGAGGTCAGACTGATAGGTCTGTAGTTTCCTGGATCTGTTTTTTTTCCTTTTTTGAAGATGGGAACTCCATCAGCTCTTTTCCAGTCCTCTGGCAGCTCCCCTGTGCTCCAGGATCTTTGAAAGATATAGTTCAGTGGTTCTGAGATCACGTCTGCCAGTTCCTTCAGAACCTTGGGGTGTAATCCATCCGGTCCTGGTGATTTGAACTCGTCTAGGGTAGACAGGTGTTCACTTACCATTTTCTTCCCTATTTTAACTTGTGTTTCTAATCTGTTTTTTGTAGTGCTGTTTTTGATAGGTTGGATTGTTTTTTCCTTTTGTGTAAAGACAGATGCACTTAATTTTCTTACAAGTCCACGATACATGAAAATATGTAGCATCATCACAATTGCATCTCCAACATTTCGCTTGCATATCTGGATACATACATGATAATTTCTTAGGATCTAAATGCCATCTATAAAACATCTTATAAAAGTTTTCCCTTAAATTCTGCACTTGCGTAAATTTAACATTTCTAACCCAAATTCTCTCCCAAGTTTCCAACATTATTGGTTCCTGAATATTCTGTGCCCACTTTATCATACAATCCTTTATCAAGTCTCTTTCAGAATCTATTTCTACCAACATATTATACAATCTCTTTATATGCCCCTGGGTTTGATTTCTAATTTGTTTTACCAAATTTTCTTTATTTTGAATAATACCAATTTTCTGATCTTCTTTCCATCTAGCCTTTAACTGCCCATATTGAAACCACGTGTAATTCCTCCCTTCTTCTTTTAATGTATGCAAAGATTTTAATTGTAAATTTCCCCTAAAATTTTTCTTGTTCTTGATTAGGTGCATATATGCCAATCACAAGTGGCTTTTTTCCTTCTAATATCAATTCAATAGCAATATATCTTCCTTGAGTGTCCGCTTCAATTAATTTAGCTGATATATTTTTCTTCAAATATATAACCTTACCATTTTTCTTATTCGAAGCAGAAGAAACAAAATGTTTACCTAATTTCGAATTAATCAAATATTTCTGATCTGATAATTTTATATGTGTCTCTTGCAAACATATCACATCGTTTTTAAATTGTTTCAAATAATGGAATATTTTTCTTCTTTTCTGTGCTGAATTCAAACCATTGACATTCCATGTCAAAAATTTATTTGCCATCACTGGCCTCTTGAAGCTTCTGAGCAATTAGCTGAAGACTCTCACTCTTTGGCTTGGCTCCTCCCACAGCTTCAGTAGTAATTTTCTTAATTTGTTTCTTTTTGTACAATTTTTACCTTGGCTGTAAACCGCCCTGAGTCTTCAGAGAAGGGCAGTATAAAAGTATGATAAATAAAATAAAATAAATAAAATAAAATAAGAGGTAAAATTGAAATGTAAAAACGTGATGGGGATTTTGAAATAATATGTTGTAAATGATGAAATAAAGTAATTAATTGATGCAATAATAAGAAATCAGGAATTAAGGGCAGATAGTGATATTGCTTATTATGTATTTAAAAGAGATAAGATAAGAGGTGGAAGGTTAATTAAATTAAAGGGTTTCAAGGTAAAAATTGAATAAGATAAATGTATTGTCTGTAGCCAAAATGTGATGGGGATTTTGAGAGAAATATTTTATAAATGGAGAAATAAGATAATTAATTGAAGTAGTTCTGAGAAATTAGGATTTGAAGGGTGATGACCATGGAGGAAACAAAGGCATGCCAATCTCTTCATACCCAGGAGTGAGCTCTTTGCAAGACAGACTAAGGTGTCGGCTTCTGCCCCCATCTGGAGAACTCAGACGTATTTTTTATAGCAGGTTTTATCTTGGAGGTTTTTGTGTCTATAAATCCACAGGGGGTACACTAAGAATTACTGTACTTCTAATAATTGCAAGGTAAAACAATTGTTCTACCTATGTAGAGGAGATCGAGTCATGACGTAGTTGTGAATTTGACCTCCATGAAACCGACCCGCTGAACACAAGCGGGACTTTGGCCTGTGCCATAGTTGCTCAGGTAGTATGAGTGCTAATGGGTCAGGCTGGCATACAGCAATAACATTTCTGAGTTATTCGGAGAAGACGCCTAGAGAGCACTTGGAGGTCCAGTCGCTCTGAGGCTGATCGGACACTAGTTAGGTCCTATTCTAGGACCTACCTAGTGGCAATGGGGGAGGCGAGGCGTTCTTACGCCTCCACCCTCATTATCTCGTCGGCAGATAACCGCCCGGCCGCCCTGTTTCGGGTGGCCCGCTCCCTCCTTCATCAGGAGGTGCGGGACGACCCTTTGCAGGGACGAGCCGAGGAGTTTAGTGGTTATCTATATGATAAAATCGCTCAGCTCCGGGACGGTCTGGACCGAAATTGGGATGATCCAAGCGAGGGAGAGGAGACACGTCTTGTTGAGCCGGTTTGGGATGAGTTTGACCCTGTGGCTCCCGAGGACGTGGACAGGTTGTTGGGGAGGCTTCACGCCACGACATGTTTACTGGACCCGTGTCCTTCCTGGCTGGTACTGGCCACTCAGGAGGTGACACGAGGCTGGCTCCAGAGGATTATCAACGCTTCCTTGTTGGAAGGGGTTTTCCCTGCCGTCTTGAAAGAGGCGGTGGTGAGACCCCTCCTCAAGAAGCCCTCCCTGGACCCAGCTATTTTGGGTAACTATTGTCCAGTCTCCAACCTTCGCTTCGTTGCGAAGGTTGTAGAGAGTGCTGTGGCACGACAGCTACCCCAGTACCTGGATGAAGCCGTCTATCTAGACCCGTTCCAGTCCGGCTTCCGACCTGGATACAGCACGGAGACAGCTTTGGTCGCATTGGTGGATGATCTCTGGCGGGCCAGGGACAGGGGGTACTCCTCTGCCCTGGTCCTATTAGATCTCTCAGCGGCTTTTGATACCATCGACCATGGTATCCTGCTGCGCCGGTTGGGGGGATTGGGAGTGGGAGGCACCGTGCATCGGTGGTTCTCCTCCTATCTCTCCGACCGGTCGCAGACGGTGTTGACAGGGGGGCAGAGGTCGGCCGCGAGGGGCCTCACTTGTGGGGTCCCGCCGGGGGCGGTTCTCTCGCCTGCTGTTCAACATCTACATGAAGCCGTTGGGTGAGATCATCAGTGGCTTCGGGGTGAGATACCAACAGTACGCTGATGACACCCAGCTGTACTTTTCCACCCCAGGCCACCCCAATGAAGTTGTCGAAGTGCTGTCCCGGTGTTTGGAAGCCGTACGGGTCTGGATGGGGAGAAACAGGCTCAAGCTCAATCCCTCCAAGACGGAGTGGCTGTGGATGCCGGCATCCCGATTCAGTCAACTGCAGCCGCAGTTGACTGTTGGAGGCGGGGTATTGGCCCCAAAGGTTAGGGTGCGCACCTTGGTTGCCCTCCTGGTTGATCGGCTGTCGCTTGAAGATCATTTGACGGCCGTCTCCAGGAGGGCCTTCCACCAGGTCCGCCTGGTTCGGCAGTTGCACCCCTTCCTTGATCGGGATGCCTTGTGCACAGTCACTCATGCGCTCGTTACCTCTCGCTTGGATTATTGTAATGCTCTCTACATGGGGCTCCCCCTGAAGTGCACTCGGAGGCTTCAGTTAGTCCAGAATGCAGCTGCGCGGGTGATAGAGGGAGCTACGCGTAGCTCCCACGTAACACCGCTCCTGCGCAGACTGCACTGGCTACCTGTGGCCTTTTGAGTGCACTTTAAGGTGTTGGTTACGACCTTTAAAGCGCTCCATGGCTTAGGGCCTGGGTACTTACGGGACCGCCTGCTGTTACCACATGCCTCCCACCGACCCGTACGCTCTCACAGAGAGGGACTTCTCAGGGTGCTGTCCACCAAACAATGTCGGCTGGCGGCCCCCAGGGGAAGGGCCTTCTCTGTGGGGGCTCCCACACTCTGGAACGAGCTTCCCCCAGGTTTACGCCAAATACCTGACCTTCGGACTTTCCGCCGCGAACTGAAGACACATCTTTTCATTCGCGCGGGGCTGGCTTAAATTGAATTTTAAATGTTTAAATTTATATTAATTTTAAATGGGGTTTTAGCGTTTGGTAAATTTTTTAAATTTTCAGGCCAATTTGAATAAGTTTTTTAAATTCCGTTTTAATTGTATTTTGTATTGTTCATTTTATTCTGCCTGTACACCGCCCTGAGTCCTTCGAGAGAAGGGCGGTATAAAAATCAAATAAATAAATAAATAAATAAATAAAAACATTTCATTTCTTCAAGCCTTCGCAGGCACCATGTGATGATGTTATGACCTCTCTCAGGATCTTTGGACCCCAGGCTGAGAAGCTCCGCCATAGTCCAAAAATCACTGATGGTGACACCCACCTGAAACTTCACCTACCATGGGAGCTTTCTGCAATGCTGCCTAGATCGCACAAGGGAAGCAGAACGAATAACTTTGTCAAACGGCTGCATTGCGCAATTACAGAAGCGGCCACCATTTTACAAGTGGCCGCAACTGAATGAGGTCATTGGTGGCTGCTCTCAAAATCATGTTGGGAGTGTCCGCTAAGTGAAACTGTTGCAACAATTATGGAAGGACTTGAGTTTTTGTATGCTTTACACACCTGTGAATGTTGCCAACTTGAGAGGTTGCAAAGTTACTTTTTCATCATTGTTGCTTAACAAGCACTGTTTGTAATGTTTGTGTGGCTATTACAACTGCTTAATCCTTCAGGCCCCCTCCCTCCCAAAACCACGGTGGATTAAACGGCAGGACAAAAAACCAACCAGGTCTCATGGCAGTATTGATTGTTAAGAGTGCTTGTATAAATCCAGAGAATAGTGGGAGGAACACTTAAAGACAAAAATATACGTTCATGTTTATACGTTTCAGAAAGGAGAAAGTGATAAATACATAAGTAATAGATGATGTAAGCATACATATTCATAATTAGGAAACCTCTAGTTCTTCCCATACCCTTCTATGGTTACTATCTTCAACCAAGAAGATGTTTCTTCATAAATGAACACATCAATTATATTGCCATAGACATTTTCAAGTTTATTGAAAACCAGAGAATTCAAGTTTGCAATTTTAGGGGCCAATTTGCAAACATGAGAAATCTGATGAAAATAGTGATGTTATCAACAACATAGCAATTTTGCACTACCCAGGACAGGCGGTTCTGCCTTGGTCACTTCCCATTTGGACTATGGCAATATTCTTGCATTGGGCCTACCCTTGAAGACCCCTTGAAAACTGCAGCTGGTCCAAAATGAAGAGGTGCTCACAATATTGGACATTTCTAGGTTCATCCATATTAGACTTCTGTTGCATGAGCTGCAGTGGTTCCCAGGTTCCTCCCAGGCACCATTCAAGATGCTGGTTATCATCTTTAAATTACTACTTCACAGGACTGAGTAATTTGCAGGTGTCTCCTGACTTTACTTAGGAAGGTGAGATAGCTGTCATGCCCTGGATGACCTTGCTGAGAACATATACCCATTAAGGTACTTTGATTGTGATTCTGGGCATGGGTTGAATTATTCCTGTGCAGACTCTCTGTGCATACGGATCTTGTAGAGCACCATGGATTACCAAGAAAGTCAAAGAGCTGAATGTTAATGATTAATATGCTGCATAGAGTTGTGACATACTTTGCTCATCCATCTGAGGGAAATCCTGCCTGACATTGATGAGGATGTACAGCAGATCTGGATGGGTTGGGTATTTAAACTGTAATATTTCAAAAATAATTGAATAGTGGTAGGGAACTCTATAAAGCTTCAGACATCCAGAGAAACATCCATAGATGGTTAAAACACTGGTACTGAACTCAAGCCCTTTAAAACATTAGCTTAAAATAAACGAAAGAAAATAAAAATATATCCTCCTTACGGAAATAATAAACATATAATTAACAAAGTTTAATTCATACAAGGCACAGCACCTCACTGAATACATGCTGAAGACATGACAGAAAAAAAGTATGGGTGATTATTGCTGACCACAGTTAAATTGTTGCCAGTTACAGAATATAATAAGGAATTCATTAATGGAAAAATTCTTTCTTCATGTCATCATTTTATACAATTTTTATCACATACTAAACATGCCTCAATGACAAATATAAATGAAATATAAATGAGGCTGATCCTTGCATTAGTTAGAAATTCTTGTTTCTTACTATATTTTCTCTGCAATTCAGATTGGGCCTCAGCAGAATAATGTAGCATTTGGGGAAAAAGATACAAGCCAAGAGAGCAGCCCCAGAGGCCAAGATGGAGAAGATCTCCACAGCCACCATGGACTTCCCTTTGGTGCTCAGGTAGGTAGGGAGGAAAGTAATCCAAACACTGCAAAAGACCAACATGCTAAAAGTAATGAACTTGGCTTCGTTAAAGCTATCAGGCAATTTCCTAGCCAGAAAGGCCACTGTGAAACTGATGAAGGCCAAAAAACCTAGGTAGGCAAGGACAACGTAAAACATTAAATCTGAACCTTCTTTACATTCCAAGATGGTCTCTCCAAACAAGGAGTGAAAGTCCCTGCTGGGAAATGGGGGACAGGTTCCCAGCCAGGTGGCACAAAGAAGGGCTTGGACCAGGGGACAGCCTATGACAATGGAGTTGGTCAGTGGTTTTCCTAAGAGTTTCCTTGACCTGTTTCCAGGCTTGGTGGCCATGAAAGCCAGAACCACCATGACAGTTTTTGCCAAGACAGAGGAAACTGCCAGGGAAAAGAGAATGGCAAAGGCAGATTGTCGTACAAGACAGGTGACCTTCCCAGGTTGACCAATGAATAGGAAGGAGCAGAGGAAGCAGAGCAGGAGGGAGGCCAAGAGAATGTAGGTGAGATCTCGGTTGTTGGCCTTGACAATCGGTGTCTCGTGATGTTTATAGAAAATCACCAGGACTGCAGAAGTGATCCCAGAGAAAAAGAAAGCAAGAAAAACTAAAATGTATCCCAGGGTGTCCTGATAGGCAAGGAAGTGGATTTTCTTGGCAATGCATTGGTTCTTGTCCTTGTTGGGATATTGGTCTTCTGGGCAGAGTTCACAGTGGGCTGCATCTGAAATCAAGGGTTTGTTTAACAATTTCAGGGTCATCTACTAAGCACATTATCTCTACTTTAGAGAATATATGAATGTTGCCTTTCTGCTATTCTACCCATAAAGGGAGTGATGAAAGAACCCACTGTGCAATTTATTGAACATCAAAAAGAGAAACTCATCCTTCATCTAAAATGGTCCTGGGGATACATTAGCCAGAGACAAGGATCTGTTGTTGTTTTTTATTTGAATTTATATCCCGCCCTTCTCCGAAGACTCAGGGCGGCTTACACTATATTAAGCAATAGTCTTCATCCATTTGTATATTATATACAAAGTCAACTTATTGCCCCCAACAATCTGGGTCCTCATTTTACCTACCTTATAAAGGATGGAAGGCTGAGTCAACCTTGGGCCTGGTGGGACTTGGACTTGCAGTAATTGCAAGCAGCTGTGTTAATAACAGACAGACTTAATCTGCTGAGCCACCAGAGGCCCAATTGTTCAATTCCAGCTATCCATTCACTGTGCCCTTCCATGAGTAATGTGGCTTTCAGTCTGAGATTACTGCCTGTTTTTTCCTCCCATTTTATAATGGAGCCCACAGAAGACAGGCAGATCTGTTATCCAGGAATGCTGCTGTTTTGTTTTGAGTACATTATCCCTGCCTCAACCTGTCTGCTCTGTACCTCAAATCTGTTCATTCAGACATTTTTTGCTCCCTCCTTCTCTCTCAAAGAGACATAGAGAGATGAATGTCCTCTTTCCCTGACAGGTCTATTTCCTCAGAGGGTGACAGTGCTGACAGAAGGAGCATATTCTGAATAATAAAAATTAAAGCTTGGACCGGACACCCCACTTCCTCAGGAAAGATTGGAAGGCGGTTTTTGCAATTGGATATTAGAATAGCAGTGGAAATCCTAGCTGGACATTCATAAATTCTGCTCAAAAGCTATCCTGCATGGACTTGCTGAGGATCAGGGAAGGTGGCCTCTCTGGCCAAGGCAGTTTAGGTCTGTAAATGGAAAGGTTTTGCTGAAAAATATGATTTCATGTCACTCTTATCAAAAATGACAACAATAGTAAAAAAATGACTTAATAAATGTCTTCCAAGATTGTGGAAGATCTATTTCTGAAGTTTGCTTTACCTGTCTGATTAGAAATGGTCCCTTCTGGACAAGGATCACACCGGTAGCAGCAAACTGGCTTTCCCTCTGGAACTCTTCTCCTCTCTCCTGCATGGCACCTCTTCATGCCACACCTGGCAAAGGGCTTCTTCTGAAAGAGAAAAGACAAATACTTGAAACTACTTAAGCAATCAACCTGCTTAAGAAATTTCATTTTTTCCCCGTTCCTATTTCCCTTTCTTATTCCTTCTTCTATGTTCAGAATTCTCTTCTAAAGAAATAGATTGCCACTGTCTATCAGAAATCAAGAACAGCCCTGAGGGATTCAGGCCACAGGCATTTCTGACACACCAATGGATGTGGGAGTTTGGATCTGGAATCTCAGCCTGCAGAAAAAGGCTTATGATGGGACTACAGCATTTCTTTAAGAAAGAACCATGAGGATACAACTGAGTGGAAATGATCCATGATTCGACCGGAAGCTTTGCGGTGAGACAGTCGGGGATTAGTGGGCTCTGATGAGCCTTGTAATATCCCAGGCTGACAAACTGCTGTCAGGGGGTCTTCGGACCAGATCTGTCCTGTAGGGACGGAGAAGAAGAAGAGGCACCTGGGACAACCAAGAGGAACCCGCAAGTTCCACGGAGGTCAGAGGAAACTCTTTGACTTGGCGGGTGGTTGGGTGGTGGCCATAATGGCTGTCATAAAGCTGGGGCAACCAGACCAAGTTTTGAGCAGGAGCGGTGATTTGGACTGAGAACTGGTACTGGGTGAGTGATTGGCCAGCTCACAGGTAATAAAGAAATATTTTTAAATTGCTAAAAAGTGCCCCAGAGAAGAAACAGCAGCTAATGGGCGTTGGGGAAGGTAGAGAGAACAAAGCGGAAGTTTAAAGTGTTAAAGTCCAAAATGGAACTTGATTTTTGATTTAGAATTTGAGTGGAGAAAAATTATTATTAGAAGAAACCCAAAATAGTTGTGAAGAGGATTGGAAATAATTTTAAAACTTTTGAACATTGAAGGAAGAACAAGCTTAAAAAGCCCTGCAATAGAGATCTTTTAATTGGATTTGGATCTGGATTTTAAATTGGAATTTGGGGAATACAAAATTAAGAAGAAGAAGATGGAAATTGGGAAATATTGGTAATGTGGATTTAATAAATAAATTGGATATTTTTTTAACTTCTTGATTGGAAGTGTGGAGTAGGGAGAGACATCTACAGGCAGAAAGAAACATTACAATGGTTAACTTGTATTTTGGAAAAAAATCTTAAAGAAATAAGAGTGGTGGGAACTTTTGAGGAGGATTTGTTTTTTGTTCAAGCTGTTTGATCTCTACATCCAAAGAAGGTGGAATATAATAAGACTTAAAATTGAAAAAACAACAACCCAGGAACAACAAAATGGTGCAGGAACTAATTGAAATGATTAAAATGATGCGTATATCATTCAAATTGGAATTAAATGAAACAATTACAATGATGCATGGAAAACCTAAGCCAGATGAACTAGAGACTGTGTTGGAACATACCCAAGTAGATAAAGAAACCAGGAACGAGAAGCACGAAATTAGTACTAAAAGTAAAGACGTTGATTATGAAAAATTAAATGATTATGTTGGGAGTAACAATGAAAAGAAGAGAGGACATAGGAGAAAATTAACTGGAAAAAGAACACAAATAAAGGGAAGAAAAGGAAAGGGGAAAAGGTTAGAAAGGGAGGTGAACTTTAAAGACTATATTGGGATTAGCAATGATAAAAATAGAGAGGTTGGAAAGAGACAAGGAGAGAAAGAAGAGGGGAAGAGACAAAATATTAAAAAATTCAAATAATTACACTGCGATCAACAGTGGGAAAATAAGAGTGGGGAAACGGGGGAAGATAGAGAGCAGATGGAAATACAGGGCAAACTGGGAGAGTAAGGGACTTTAAAATTAGAAAAAAAGGTGGAGAAAAGAAGAAAATAAGAGAATGGGATAAAGGGAGAAAGGAATATTTAATGGAAAGTAAAAGGGAAAATAGGTTATATATTTAGAATTATAAATGAATTGTAGTAAGATCTATAATTATGAATGAATGATAGTAAGTTTAATATGGGGACGCGGTGGCTCAGGGGCTAAGACAGCTGAGCTTGTCCACCGAAAGGTCGGCAGTTCAGCGGTTCGAATCCCTAGTGCTGCCGTGTAACGGGGTGAGCTCCCGTTACTTGTCCCAGCTTCTGCCAACCTAGCAGTTTCGAAAGCATGTAAAAATGCAAGTAGAAAAAATAGGGACCACCTTTGGTGGGAAGGTAACAGCATTCCATGCGCCTTTGGCATTGAGTCATGCCGGCCACATGACCATGGAGACGTCTTCGGACAGCGCTGGCTCTTCGACTTTGAAACGGAGATGAGCACCGCCCTCTAGAGTCGGCAACGACTAGCACGTATGTGTGAGAGGAACCTTTACCTTTACCTAAGTTTAAGATATTTGATTGTAATGCTTGGAATGTTTTTAATTGTAATAAAGCATTTGAAATTATATTGTATCGAGAGGATGAAAATTGACTTTGTTTACTGTTTAATATGAAGAGATTAAGACACTGTTAGCAATAACTGAAATTAATTTTTAGAGGGATGAAATAGAAATGAATGACTTTAAAGCGAATTGCAGTAATACATTTGATTGTAGTATTTGGTTAAGCTGATTAAAAAAAGAAATGGAAAAGAGGGAAGAAAATGGGTTATATATGTAAAATTGTATGAATATTAAGATTTATAACTGGAATAATGGAATCTAGGGAAAATGTTTGAAACTATATGAAAAAGGAATGGACATTTGTGTTTTGAACACACTCAAAACCGTAGAAATGGTGATAGACTTTAGGAGAAGCCCTTCCATACTTCCACCTCTCACAATACTAGACAACACAGTATCAATAGTAGAAACTTTAAAATTTCTAGGTTCTGTCATATCGCAAGATCTAAAATAGACAGCTAACATCAAAAACATCATCAAAAAAGGACAACAAAGAATGTTCTTTCTGCGCCAACTCAGTAAGCTCAAACTGCCCAAGGAGCTGCTGATTCAGTTCTACAGAGGAATTATTGAGTCTGTCATTTGCACCTCTATAACTGTCTGGTTCGGTTCTGCAACCCAACAAGAAAGACACAGACTTCAGAGGATAATTAGAACTGCAGAAAAAATAATTGCTACCAACCTGCCTTCCATTGAGGACCTGTATACTGCACGAATCAAGAAGAGGGCCGTGAAAATATTTAAAGATCCGTCACATCCAGGACATAAACTGTTTCAACTCCTACCCTCAAAATGACGCTATAGAGCCCTGCACAACAGAACAACTAGACACAAGAACAGTTTTTTCCCGAAGGCCATCACTCTGCTAAACAAATAATTCCCTCAACACTGTCAAACTATTTACTAAATCTGCACTACTATTAATCTTCTCATCGTTCCCATCACCAGTCTCTTTCCACTTATGACTATAACTTTGTTGCTGGCAATCCTTATGATTTATATTGATATATTGACCATTATTTGTGTTGTAAATGTTGTACCTTGATGAACGTATCTTTTCTTTTATGTACACTGAGAACATATGCACCAAGACAAATTCCTTGTGTGTCCAATCACACTTGGCCAATAAAAAATTCTATTCTATTCTATTCTATTCTAAAAAAAATTAGAATTGAGAAATAGAAATGAATGATTTTAATGTTATATACTTAAGTGAATTGTAGTAATATATTTGATTGTACTGTTTAAACTGATAAAAACAGAAAAGAGGGAAGGAAATGGGTTATATATGTAAAACTGTATGAATATTAATATTTATAATTGGAATTTAGGGGAATATTTGAAATTCTATTATATTGTGAAAAGGTAGTACTGGGAGAACATTTGAATAAGATGATTTAGAGTTCAGGTTAGATTTTAGAAAAATGACTGACTTTAATTTAAAGGGTTTCAATTTGAAAAAAAGGAGGGGATGGAGAAAGAAAAATTGATTAAGATTAGAGATTAGGATGAACGGTAATATTGTTTATATACCAGAAGAAACAGAAGGAAAATAAAACAAAAAATTAGAGAGAAAGAATATTATGGTGAAAAGTGAAATATATAAAATGGTGTTGGCGAAAACGAAAAGCGGTACAAATTTTGACTCGGCCAATACTCTGTTGAGAAAAAATGTATTGTTTGTTTGTATGTGTGTTTGTTTGGAAAAAAAATAAAACCTTTTCTAAAAAATAAAAGGAAAGGGTCCATGAAAATCACTGTTGGTTGCTCTAATTGCATCCTGTGTTTCCATCAGAAGTCATTCTCAAGCCTAAACTTTTGTGGAATGACACAGATCAGAGCTTAAATGTGTTATATGCAAAGCCGATTTTTCACCAAATGACTGCCATGATTCCTCACTCAACGGATAATTTTTCAAGTTAGGAAGATGTTCTGCATCTCAGGAAATGAGCTCACCTTTCTGGCCCAGATGATCCCATCAGAGTTAATGGTGAAATCCTGGCCTGGGGGAGCCTCAGGATTTACTTGCCCAACTTTTATGGGGACAAAAGATCGATTGGGGAAGAAAACCCAGTTGAGAAGATCATAACGAGCAGATCCCAGTCCATCTTCTGAGAAGGAGACCTCATCTCCAGCAGTGTTGTTGAACTGGACATTCCTCAAATAGGGAAGAATCTGAAAGAAAGGAGACCTTCAGAAATTGGAGTATTTGGGCTGGAACTACAAATGAGACATCATGGCTTCTACCACTTTAAAATAGTTACTTTGGCCCAAGCTCTTGTTAACTGATAAATGAATGTTTGAAATGAATAAATCATTTCTATCAGAACTATGGAAAATTCCACTGATTTTCTCTGGCTCATTGTCAAAGGCAGCAGAATGCAGGAACCAGGTTTGATCTACTGGGCCATGTGGAAGGAAGCATCTGACCTGGTTTATTTAGAGAGGTCCAACATTTTAGCCTTTGATGCAGGAAATTCTGATGAATTTCAGACCAGGAACCCATTAGGACCACTTTGAATCTTGCTCTGTGCTGTGGTTGTCATAGAAACAGAATAACAGTATTGGAAGGGACATTGGAGGTCATTTAGTCCAACCCCCTGATCAAGCAACGGACCTTCTAAAGTTTTAGACAAGTGGCTATCCTGTCTCTTCTTAAATGGCTCCAGCAATGGGGCACCCTCGACTTCTAAAGGTAAACCCTTCCTTAAGAGATTTCTCCTTAGTTCTAGGTTGCTTCTCTCCTTGGTTAGTTTCTAACTGTGGACTGAGTCAAAAGCCACAGAAATTACCTGCCATGAGTGGACATCTGAGATCCTCTTTCCAAGCCTCATCATGGTGGGTCGAACTCTGGATCCATACATTGCATGTAAACTGTGTGCCAGAGCATAAACAGCATTGTAGATATTGTAACTGTCACCTGTCATTCTCGTTTCAAAAATGTAATTTTGCAGATTCCGCAGATTCTCTTTTCCTGTACATTGTTTTTCCCCCTTTGGCAGGATCTTTCCTGATTCAAGGATCTCGCAGTCAAAGATACTTTTCCACCATTGAGGGAGAAAGACGTCTCCTTGGGGGTTCAAGGGGTCTAAAGACATGAGGAAGTGGCTGAATTCAGAGACGTCCCTGGAGTGGTCCCTAAAATGCAAGAGCCCATGCAAAAGTTTTACACTATACAATGAGTGTTCAGATTCTTCCATGCCAAGTTTCCAATGGGAAGTGAAGATATAAACTTTCCTAAATGATACTTTCATGACTTTTTCAAAAGAATATGTCACCCCTATTAGAGTGGTAGTAACAGTTGAGTGTGCAAACAGAATAAACACTTTTGTTTTAGACAAAGTAGGGAAATTGACAATAAACTTCCTATGATTGATTTGAATATCATCCAATTCCATCATTAGAGTGAAGGCCAAGCAGATCTCTTTCTCCTGGAGCATTGGCGTCAGAGTTGAGATGAAATGTTCTCCCCTGTCATCTTCAGGGGCCAGAAGCCCAACCCAGTTCCACTGGAAATGCAGGAGCAGCTGGACTAAACCCACATACTGAGGAGATTCCTTGGGATTAATCCGGAAGAAGGAAGGATAAACTCTTCTCTCTCCCTGAGAGAACTCAAAGCCAACACCGAGCTGGAGAAAAAGAGATTCTTTTTTCAAAGACAAAGTAATAGTTTCATGCTTACTTTAGTAGTGACCATTGTGTGGTTGGTGGCCTTCTAGTCTGGCTGACTCACTTTGACTGGCAAACTTCATCTTCTTCCCTTATTAGCCATTTTTATTGGTTGGGGTACATTAGAAGACAAGAGAAGAAACCAACAACCTGATAAAGAGAATAAATGCCACTAAAATGATTGTTACCCTTTAATAAAAAATAAACTAAGAGTCACAAGCTCATTATATTCCCCACCCCAACAAACAAATACTTTTACTTTTTTCTTTGTCTTCTGTCTGTGCTTCTGATCTTTGTCTGCTCCATACTGTATCCAAGAGAGCTCTCTTACCTGTGGGACCTTAAAGATGCTGAAGATGGAGGCCATTTCTTTTGAGGACGTGGCACTGAGACCACCAATGACGGACAGCAGAGTGTCCTGCAGGTCACATTTGTACCCTGGAACCACTTGGCCGCATGAAGAGAGCATGGAGAGGCTGTTTAAGGAAATAATCTTCTCCCTCTGGAAGTGGCGGTAGACGTGGAAGCCAAGGGTGATGTTGGGGAGCAGAAGAAAATCCTTATTGACCTCGGAGACAGCAAATATCAATGCAAGGAACTGCTGGTAGTAACTGGTGAGGAGTCTATAGTGAGAAAAACATTGGGGAACGTTACAGGAAAGCTTGTGCAGAGCTGTAGAATTTGCTTCACTTTTTGGGGGGGACTTATGGTGGCAGAAACTCCCAAATTGGAGTTGGGTTTCTTTCAAAGGATTCCCCTTGACTAAAATTGGATGACTTTGTGAGAAAGGAGACATGACTTTCCCTAGATATTATGGACTGTTTTATGCTCTCTATCATCCCTGCCATATTCACTTTGCTTCAGTGGCTGTAATTCTTTCCAACTGCTCCTCTTTCAATGTTATCATTTAAGGTCTCTCTTGGAGCAGCTTCTTCAGGTGGGGTGAAGATTGCTGAGCACAGGACTAGAGTGGGGGTCACCTCATAGATTTACTGAAGGCCATTATAGATGAGCAATGCTGATTCTGAGAGGGATTTTTGTAAGTCCTGAACACTTGAAGAGTTTTGGACTTTTATTTGAATTTTCTACCAGAAGTTAATATTCAGATTAATTTTATAATTTGACTTCTTCACTAGGCCAGCACAGCTGCCCTCTTCATTTTGTTGTTTATCATCTTCCTGATGAAGAGATTGAGAATTCCAGCCTATTTTAAGAGCTTCCTAATTTATGGAGAGAAGCACAAAATGTGCACTACACCAGGACAGTACAAACACTAGAAGAAGTAATTCTGAAAAAAGTCCCTGAATTCAAAACAAAGGGAACATTTATCTGCATGTTTCTCCTCCAGCTGAAACTTACACATGCTCGAAGATAAGATTCACTGTATTAAAGTCTGGGATAGGAGACTTGATAAAGGTTCTCAAGGGCAAATTCCCACCAATAATGAGATCACCAGGCCTGTAGTTACTTTCCTCTAACTGGATATAATCCCTGAGCTCACACATGCTGTGCAGGTTCTTTGCTATAGTTGGAGCCAGGAGCCAGAAGAGCATCAGCATCAGCAGTAGCATAACTCCTTCCGGGTCATTCTTATTGCCTTCCCTCCTAGAACAGAAATCAAGGTTTATGCAGAAACTAAGCTGAAGGTTGCTCCTCAAAATTCACTGCAACTTTAGCAGATCAGTCACCACCTGTGCCACCTGGAGGGCACCGAGACAAATTTATATCAACCAGGCTTCCTCTTACCTGTGTTTGGGCCGTGACCATGGAGGAAACAAAGGCATGTGAGTCTCTTCCAACCCAGGAATGAGCTCTTTGCAAGACAGGCTAAGGTGACACGTTCTGCCCCCCCAGCTGGTGAACTCAGAGATATTTTTTAAAGCAGGTTTTATCCTGGAAGATCTTTGTGTCTAGAAATCCACAGGGAATACACTAAGAATGACTGTTCTTCTGATAATTGCAGCCATTGTCCTTTCCCCTTAGCAACAGCTTCTCTTCATGCAGCAGAATAGAAAACATGTTTGTGTCTCTTCTTGTAATTCACAGAGCAGATGGAGTCATGGGGAAGCTGTATAGGTGACCTATGTAAAAGTGACCCCTGCACAGAAGATGGATTTTGGCTTATGCCCCAATTTGGTCAGATAATAGGAGTGCTACTTACTAATAGTGGCACAAAGCAGAAATGTAATTTGAGGAAGAAACTCAGGATATTAACTGCAATTTTTTGGCAAGACTTGCAAATTTCTGTTGCTGTAGCCTAAGGGTAGCAATTGTCATCTGGGTGTCTCTTTTGGTTTTTTGGGGGGCTGCTCCTCAAATTGCCAGTTCTGAAATCCTTTTCTTGAAGATTCATTCATAGGACCAGTTGGGATCGTTACTACTGTACCAAACTTTCTGCTGCACAGCAACCTCCGTGTCTGAGCCTCTGGAGGGCATTTCACAGTTGACTGTGGGATTCCCCAGATTTATGGTCTTGAGAGATGTCCATTTGCCATCACTGGGACTGCCCTTAGAGGCATCTCACCATGGCCACCATCATTCTTGGTTCAACATCCAAACAGCCATCCAACCAACCATCCAAACAACCATCCAAACAACCATCTCAACAAACAGTCAAGTACCCAACATCCAAACACTCACCTCCCAAAACATCCACCCACCCATCCAACCACCTATACAACCACCTGTTGTACATAACCCTCAACCAACTAACATCCAAAACTAGGTATGCACACCCCTTACTTTCTCTGATAAAGCTTTCACAACCAGTTCCCTTCCCAAATTTTGGTCACTAGCCACAGTTATCCCAATCTTCAAAAAAGGAGACCCCAGCTTAGTTTATAATTACAGACCAATCTCTCTATGCTGTGTCACCTGCAAAGTCATGGAATCAATCATCAACCAATCCATTACCCTCCACTTAAAAACAAACAACCTACTCTCTAATAAACAATTTGGTTTCAGAAAAAAATTATCATGTAACTTACAACTTCTCCACTGTAAAAACATATGGACTACAAATCTTGATCAAGGCAAAGCAATGGATGCAATCTACATAGACTTCTGCAAAGCTGTTGACTCAGTAGTACATGATAAACTTCTCCTAAAACTAAAATCCTATGGCATTTCAGGACCCCTTCACAATTGGATATCTGCTTTTCTCTCTAACAGACAACAAGTGGTCAAAATTGGCAATGCTCTATCCAATCCGGTTCCTGTCAAGAGTGGCGTTCCTCAAGGCAGTGTTCTTGGACCAACACTCTTCATACTATACATAAATGATCTTTGTAACCATATCTCAAGTAATTATGTTCTCTTTGCTGATGATGTCAAACTATTTAACACCACCAACAATACATCTACCATTCAAAATTTAGACCAAAATTTAGACCATCGAACCGCTTGGTCTAAAACTTGGCAACTCCAAATCTCAACCAGCAAATGCTCAGTCTTACATATTGGAAAAAAGAACCCAAACACTAAGTACATGCTTGATGGACATTACCTTACAGATGACCACCACCCTGTTAAAGACCTTGGAGTTTTCATATCAAATGATCTAAGTGCCAAATCCCACTGCAACTACATAGCAAAAAAGGCTCTAAGAGTTGTAAACCTAATCTTGCGTAGCTTCTTTTCCAAAAACACTACACTACTAACCAGAGCATATAAAACATTTGCTAGACCAATTCTAGAATACAGCTCGCCTGTCTGGAACCCTCACCACATTTCTGACATCAATACAATTGAACGTGTCCAGAAATATTTTACAAGAAGAGTTCTCCACTCCTCTGAAAACAACAAAATACCGTATCCCACCAGACTTGAAATCCTAGGCTTAGAAAACTTAGAACTCCGTCGCCTTCGACAAGACCTAAATTTAACTCATAGAATCATCTATTGTAATGTCCTTCCTGTTAAAGACTACTTCAGCTTTAATTGCAATAATACTAGAGCAACCAATAGATTTAAACTTAATGTTAACCGCTTTAATCTAGATTGCAGAAAATATGACTTCTGTAACAGAATCATCAGTGCTTGGAACACATTACCTGACTCTGTGGTCTCTTCCCATAATCCCAAAAGCTTTAACCAAAAACTTTCTACTATTGACCTCACCCCATTCCTAAGAGGACCATAAGGGGTGTGCATAAGCGCACAAAAGTGCCTACCGTTCCTGTCCTATTGTTTTTCTTTTTCTTCTTATATATATATGCTTATACTTTTATACTTCCTTATATTTCCTCATATATATGTTTATATACTGTATAATCTTTTTGTGTGATGCCTATATATATTGTTGTGACAAACAAACAAACAAACAAACAAACAAACAAACAAACAAACAAACTCAAAGCAGGCCACTTCCAATGGGATCTGAGGAGGAGCTATCCTTGTCCCCTTTGTCCTGGCCAGATCATGGCCTGATGACTTTGAGATTCTTTTACTCTGCCCCTCTCTGCAGGATTGCCGGATTTATTTGAAAACATTTAGCAATGAGATTGGCCTATAATTCTGAATCTTCTGTTGTTCATTATTGTTTTTGGGGATGAGTGTTATTAATGCTTCCATCCAGGATTCTGGTATCTTGGCTTTTTCTAATACTCCATTATATGTTTCTAATAACAATTTTTCTAACGGTTCTTGGAGTTCTTTATAAAATTCGGCAGGGATTCCATCCAGACCTGGAATCTTGTTATTTTTTTTTTGCTTTTGAATTGCCCTTTGTAGCTCCCGTTTCGTTATCTTCTCATTTAATACTTTCTTTTTTGGAGATATCTTTGGATATCTCTCTCTTCAATTTTTTCTTGGCTATATAAGCTTTGGAAATAGTTTACTGCTATACTTTTTTTTCCCCTTTCTGGAAGTGTATCATCACATTCTCATCCTCTAATTGTTCTATTTATCTCTTTCCCATTTCTTTTTTTAATTTATGTGCCAATCATCTTCCTGGATTGTTGGCATTTTCAAAATAATTTTGTTTAACTGCTCTAATTTTTTGTGCTACTTCTTCTTGAGTTATTAGTTGTAATTTGTGTTTAATTAATTCCTTTTCTATTTTGGTTTGTTGATTTTGGGGTTCTTTCTGTAACTTAGATTCTAGTTTTACCAATTTTCTTTGGAGTTCCATAATATGTTTCTTTTTAATTCTGTTTTTCCTTATTGTATCTGCCATCGATAGACCTCTTACATAGGCTTTCGTTGTATCCCATAAATTTTAGATGATGGTTTGCTCATTCCAACCCTCAAAACGACGCTATAGAGCACTGCACACCAGAACAACTAGACACAAGAACAGTTTTTTCCCGAAGGCCATCACTCTGCTAAACAAATAATTCCCTCAACACTGTCAGACTATTTACTGAATCTGCACTACTATTAATCGTTTCATAGTTCCCATCACCAATCTCTTTCCACTTATGACTGTATGACTATAACTTGTTGCTGGCAATCCTTATGATTTATATTGATATATTGATCATCAATTGTGTTGTAAATGTTGTACCTTGATGAACGTATCTTTTCTTTTATGTACACTGAGAGCATATGCACCAAGACAAATTCCTTGTGTGTCCAATCACACTTGGCCAATAAAAATTCTATTCTATTCTATTCTATTCTTTTAGAAAATGGCTCAGTTCTTTTTCTCTATGTTGAATATAATTCTTTTCTTTCGCTATCCTTTAGTTCATAGTCCATCTTCCTTTTTTCCTAACTTCTCCTTTCCATCTAATTTAATGGAGATTTTTAATCTCCAATGGTTCCCAAGGGCAAATTCCCAGCAATAATGAGATCACCAGGCCTATAGTAGCTTTCCTCTAACTTGATATAATCCCTGAGCACACAAATGGTTTGCAGCATCAGTAGTGGGATTCAAGTAATTTAACAACCGGTTCTCTGCCCTAATGATTTCTTCCAACAACCAGTTTGCCAAACTGCTCAGAAAGTTAACAAGTGGTTGTCCTGAACTGGTGCGAACTGGCTGCATCCCACCACTGCACTGCATACAAGAGGGAGTTTTTGCCTGGGCCATAGTTGGACAGCTAGTATTAGTGCTAATCGAGGTAGGTGGCACAGGAGATTCATTTTACCCTTGTAACTATGAGCAGTCATGCGAATGCTTGGATGGAATAACCAGTTTTAAAACCACTTGGCACGGCAATGAAATTAAAAACTGATAATCAAATCTCATGGCAGTTTTTATTGTTAAGGGTGCAACCAGGATAAATTCTGTCCAGAAATTTGGCATGCATTCCTGTGGGATGAGAAGTATAAAACTCATAAATATTTTCAAACATGAAAGCTAAACCCTGCTTACATTCCAAGACAGTCTCTCCAAACACAGAATGAAAGTCCAAGTTTGGAATTGGGGGAGAGGTTACCAACCAGCTGGCACAAAGAAGGGCTTGGACCAGAGGACAGGCTATGACAATGGAGTTGGTCAGTGGACAAGAAGTATAAAACTCATAAATATTTTCAAGCATACTGGATCAAGAATGCACTGCTACAGATTTGGAAAAAGATAAAACAGAAACATTATACAAGAATCCCAATTTGGTTATCGCTAACAGAAGCATTGATATATCCAAATTTACTGGAGAAAAGTAAGATAATTAGATATAAGAAATTGATAAATGATCAGGGAGAATTGAAAAAGAAACAGGAATTAGAACAAGATATGGGTAGGGTGATAGATTGGTGGACATTCACACACATTCAATTTAAAGTGGTGAGAGATAAAAAATGGTATGAGGTATGAAAAGAACTGTAAGAATTGGATAAAATCATTCATGGAACAGAAATAAAATTAATTAGCAATATATACAAATATCTACTTAGATATAAAATGGAAGAAGAAGTAGTTAAGGGTACCATGATTAGATGGGCAAAAATTTTTGGCTACAACATAGAACTGGAGAAATGGGAAAACTTATGGGAAATAAATATTAAATTGACATTATCAATGGCTTACAAGGAAAACCAGCTAAAAATGTTTTACAGATGGCATTTTACACCAGTACAGCTAGCTAAAATGTTTCCTAATAATTCGCCAAACTGCTGGAAATGTAAAAAAACTCCTGGAACATACTATCACCTATGGTGGACATGTCCTAAGGTGAAAAAAGTTTGGTCCAGAATCAGAAACTGGACAGAATAGATAAGTGGACATAAGGTGGACTTGAAACCAGAGATGTTTTTACTTGGGATACTAACCAGAATTTATGGTAAAGATATTCAGTATTTGACATTACATATAATTACAGCGGCAAGGATCGCCCACACACAGCTCTGGAAAAAGGAAAAGATACCAACAGAAGAAGAAACAACCAAGAAAATTCTGGACTGTTCAGAGATGGATAAATTAACGAAAGAAATAAAGGAAAAGGAAGAGACAGAATATTATCTAATATGGACCAAATGGTATGAGTGGTTGGAGAATAGGAAAACTGAATAGAAAAAAAGGATGGAGAAGAGAAGACAAAAAAATGTGCAAAAAAGATACAAGCCAAGAGAGCAGCTCCAGAGGCCAAAATAGAGAAGATCTCCACAGCCACCATGGACTTCCCTTTGGTGCTCAGGTAGGTGGGGAGGAAGGTGATCCAAACACTGCAGAAGACCAGCATGCTAAAAGTAATGAACTTGGCTTCATTAAAGCTGTCAGGCAATTTCCTAGCTAGAAATGCCACTGTGAAACTGACAAGGGCCAAAATAGCTAGATAGGCAAGGACAGTGTAAAACATTAAAGCTGAGCCTTCCTTACATTCCAAGATGATCTCTCCAAACAAGGAGTGGAAGTCCATGTTGGGATATGGGGGAGAGGTTCCCAGCCAGGAAGCACAAAGAAGTGCTTGGACCAGGGGACAGGCTAAGACAATGGAGTTGGTCAGTGGTTTTCCTAAGAGTTTCCTTGACCTGTTTCCAGGCTTGGTGGCCATGAAAGCCAGAACCACCATGACGGTTTTTGCCAAAACAGAGGAAACTGCAAGGGAAAAGAGAATGGCAAAGGCAGATTGTTGGAAGAGACAGGTGATCTTCCCTGGTTGACCAATGAAGAGGAAGGAGCAGAGGAAGCAGAGAAGGAGGGAGACCAGGAGAATGTAAGTGAGATCTCTGTTGTTGGTTTTGACAATTGGTGTGTCGTGATGTTTATAGAAAATCACCAGGACTGCAGATGTTGTCACAGAGAGAAAGAGAGTGAGAGAAACTAAAGTGTATCCCAGGGTGTCTTGATAGGCAAGGAAGTCAAACTTCTTAGCAATGCATTGGTCCTTGTCCTGGTTGGGATATTGGTCTTCTGGGCAGGGTTCACAGTGAGCTGCATCTGAAATCAAAAGTCTTTGTCTAAGGATTTCTTGAGCAACTGCCATGCACAATATCCCTCGTGCTTAATTGATATGAATGCTCCCTTTTTGCTGTTGTCCTACGAATAAAGGGGGTAATGAAATAATTCCCTCTGCTATTTATGTGGTGTCAAAAAAAGCAAATCACCCTTTATTTATGATGATCCTGGGGATAGATTAGCCAGAGACCAGGATTTGTTCAGTTCCAGCTATCCATTCACTGTGCACTTCCATGAGTATTGTGGCTTTCAGTCTGAGATTCCAGCCTGTTTTTTCTGCCATTTTAAAATGGAAGACAAAGAAGACTGATAGATCTGTTATCCAGGAATGTTGCTGCTTTGTTTGTGTGTATATTATCCCTGCCTTCACCTCTCTGCGTTGTATCTGAAATCTGTTCATTCAGACGTTTTTTGCTCCCTCCTTTTCTATCAAAGAGACATAGAGAGATGAATGTCCTCTTTCCCTGGCAGGTCTATTTCTTCAGAGGTGGATAGCACTGACAGAAGGAGCATATTCTGAATAATAAAAATTAAGGCTTGGACCAGACACCCCACTTCCTCAGGGAAGATTGAAAGGCATTTTTTTCAATTAGAGGTTAGGGTAGCAGTGGAAATCTTAGTTGGACATTCATTCTGCCCTAGAACTATCCTGCATGGAACGGCTGAGGATCGGGAAAGCTGGCCTCTGTGGCCAAGGCAGTTTATATCTGTAAACGGAAAGATTTTGCTGTTTTGTAAAATTGTATTATGGCAACAGGGGAAGGGCTGATGGGGAGGAGCTGCCAGAGAAGGGTGATTGTGGTTGGGGGATGGGATGGGGGAGGCAAGGTAAGATTACTAGGGCGAGATGTCTGCGGTAAATTGATCCATTCCCATCAATGTGATGTATTGCAAAGTTACTGTTTCATTCTTGTTGATAAAAAAGGACTGTCTGTAATGTTTATATGGCTGTTAGAACTGTTTAATCCTTAATCCTCCCAAAACCACAGTGGATTCAAATAGAGGCCCAGAAACCAGTAATCAAGTCTCACAGTAGAATTATTTGTTAAGAGTGCACCCTGGATAAATTATCTCCAGAGAATAGTGGGGAGAACTCTTAAAGACCAAAGGAGGCACTCATATTTGTACGTTTGAGAAATGAGAAATGAGAAAAAATGGCTTATGCATAAGAAATAGATGATTTAATCATACATATTCATAATTAACAGCCTATCAGTTATTTTCCCACTAATCTACTTTTACTAACGTCAACAAAGAAGCATTTTTTAAATAAAAAAATATCATTTACATTACCTTACATTGCCATACACATATTGCTTATTGAAAACCAGAGAATTTGAGTTCAGTATTTTTGGTTTAATTAGCACATACTCCTTCTATATTTCTTTTTTATTCTCTTAATAAAAAAAAAGTATGTCAATTACATTGCCATATAAATTTTGATAAAGCTCATTGAAAACCAGAGAATTCAAGTTTTCCATCCACACCAGGCTCTTGGCAACATGAGGGTACTTCAAAGACTTGATAAACAAAAGGATGGCTGACTGTTGCTGAGTCAGGTGAATTGGGAGCAATTGTAGGACTTGATAAGGAATTATTTAATGGACAAACTCTATGTCATAATTTTTTTTAGAAATCAACACATTCTAAACACGCCTCAAAGTCATGTATAAAAGAGGCCAGCTGTTGCATCAGTTAGAAATTCTTGTTTCTTACTATATTTTCTCTACAATTCAGATCTGGCCTCAGCAAAATAATGTAGCATTTGGGGAAAAAGATACAAGCCAAGAGAGCAGCTCCAGAGGCCAAAATGGAGAAGATCTCCACAGCCACCATGGACTTCCCTTTGGTGCTCAGGTAGGTGGGGAGGAAGGTGATCCAAACACTGCAAAAGACCAGCATGCTAAAAGTAATGAACTTGGCTTCATTAAAACTATCAGGCAATTTCCTCGCTAGAAAGGCAACTGTGAAACTGATAAGGGCCAAAAGACCTAGGTAGGAGAGGACAATGTAAAACATTAAAGTTGAGCCATCTTTACATTCCAAGATGGTCTCTCCAAACAAGGAGTGGAAGTCCATGTTGGGAAACGGGGGAGATGTTCCCAGCCAAATGGCACAAAAAAGGGCTTGGACCAGGGGACAGGCTATGACAATGGAGTTGGTCAGTGGTTTTCCTAAGAGTTTCCTTGTCCTGTTTCCAGGTTTGGTGGCCATGAAGGCCAGAACCACCATGACAGTTTTTGCCAAAATACAGGAAACTGCCAGGGAAAAGAGAATGGCAAAGGCAGATGGTCGTAAGAGACAGGTGATCTTTCCTGGTTGACCAATGAAGAGGAAGGAGCAGAGGAAGCAGAGAAGGAGGGAGACCAGCAAAATGTAGGTGAGTTCTCTGTTGTTGGCCTTGACAATCGGTGTGTCATGATGTTTATAGAAAATTATCAGGACTGCAGATGTTGTCACAGAGAAAAAAAGAGTGAGAGAAACTAAAGTGTATCCCAGGGTGTCTTGATAGGCAAGGAAGTGGATCTTCTTGGCCATGCATTGGTCCTTTTCCTTGTTGGGAAATTGGTCTTCTGGGCAGGGTTCACAGTGAGCAGCATCTGAAATCAAGAATCTTTGTTTAAGGATTTATTGAGCAACAACCATGGCTTTCACTTTGAGACTGCTGCCTGTTTTATAACAGAAAACGCAGAAGATTGATACATCTATTATCTAGGAATGCTGCTCTTTTGTTTGTGTGTATATTATTCCTGCCTTAATCTCTCTGCTTTCTACTTCAAATCTGTCCATTCAGACTTTTTTTGCTCCCTCCTGCTCCCTCAAAGAGACATAGATAGACGAATTTCCTCTTTCTCTGGCAGGTCTATTTCCTCAGAGGTTGATAGTGCTGATGGAAGGGGCAGATTCTGACTAATACAAATTAAAGCTTGGTCCACACACACCATTTCCTCAGGAAAGAAGGAAGTTGGTTTTTCCAATTGGATGTGAGAGTAGTTTTGGAAATCCAAGTTGGACAACCATAAATTCTGCCCTAAAGCTACCCTGCATGGAACTGCTGAGGATTAGGAAAGGTAGCCTCTGTGGCCAAGGTAGTTTATATCTGTAAATGTAAAGTTTTTGCTGAAAAATATGATTTCATGTCACTCTTATCAAAAATGACAACAATAGTAAAAAATGACTTAATAAATTTCTTCCTAGATTGTGGAAGATCTATTTTTTGAAGTCTGCCCTACCTGTCTGATTAGAAAAAGTCCCTTCTGGACAAGGGTCACACTTGTAGCAGCAAACTGGCTTGCCCTCTGGAACTCTTCTTCTCTTTCCTGCATGGCACCTCTTCTTGCCACACCTGGCAAAGGGCTTCTTCAGAAAGAGAAAAGACAAATACTTGAAATTACTTAAGCAATCAACCTGCTTCAGTAATTTCATTCTTTTCCCTGTTCCTATTTCCCCTTTCTTATTCATTCTTTTATGTTCAGAATTCTCTTCTAAAGAAATAGATTGCCACTTTCTATCAGAAATCGAGAACAGCCCCGAGGTAATCAGGCCAGAGGCATTTCTGAGACATCCATGGATGTGGGAGATTGGATCTGGAATCTCAGCCTGCAGAAAAAGGCTTATGATGGGACTACAGCATTTCTCTAAGAAAGAACCATCAGAATACAACTGAGTGGAAGTGGTCTGTGATTCGACCAGAAGCTTTGCGGTGAGACAGTCAAGGATTAGTGGGCTCTGATGAGACTTGTGAAATCCCAGGCTGACAAACTGTTGTCAGGAGGTCTTCAAACCAGATCTGTCCTATAGGGATGGAGAAGAAGGAGAGGCACCTTGGATGACCAAGAGGAACAGGGAAGTTCCTCGGAAATCGGAGGAAACTCTTTGACTTGGCAGGTGGTTGGGTGGTGGCCGTAATGGCTGTCATAATGCTGGGGCAAGCAAACCAAGTTTTGAGCAGGAGCGGTGATTTGGACTGAGAACTGATACTGGGTGAGTGATTGGCCAGCTCACAGGTAATAAAGAAATATTTTTAAATTGCTAAAAAGTGCCCCAGCGAAGAAACAGCAGCTAATGGGTGTTGGGGAAGGTAGAGAGAACAAAGTGGAAGTTTAAAGTGTTAAAGCTCAAAATGGAACTTGATTTTTGGTTTAGAATTTGAGTGGAGACAATTAAATTATTATTAGAAGAAAACCAAAATAGCTGTGAAGAGGATTGGAAATAATTTTAAAACTTCTGAACATTGAAGGAAGAACAAAGAAAAGCTTAAAAGCCTGGCAATAGAGATCTTTTAATTGGATTTGGATCTGGATTTTAAATTGGAATTTGGGTTATAAAAAATTAAGAAGAAGAAGAAGATGGAAATTGGGAAATATTAGTAATGTAGATTTAATAAATAAATTGGCTATTTTTTTAGCTTCTTGATTGGAAGTGTGGAGTAGGGAGAGACATGTACAGGCAGAAAGAAACATTACAATGGTTAAATTGTATTTTTGAAAAATTTAATCTTAAAGCGATAAGAGCGATGGGAACTTTTGAGGAGGATTTGTTTTTTGTTCAAGCTGTTTGATCTCAATATCCAAAGAAGGTGGAACATAATAAGACTTAAAACTGGAACAAAAACAACCCAGGAAAACAAAATGGCACAGGAACGAATTGAAATGATTAAAATGATGCATATATTACTCAAATTGGAATTAAATGAAACAATTACAATGATGCATGGAAAACCTAAGCCAGATGAACTAGAAACTGTGTTAGAACATACCCAAGTAGAATCAGAAACCAAAAACGAGAAAGAAGAAATTAGCACTAAAAATAAAGACATTGATTATGAAAAATTAAATGATTATGTTGGGAGTAACAATGAAAAGAAGAGAGGACTTAGGAGAAAATTAACTGGAAAAAGAAAACAAATAAAGGGAAGAAAAGGAAAGGGGAAAAGGTTAGAAAGGAAGGTGAACTTTAAAGATTACATTGGGATTAACAATGATAAAAATAGAGAGGTTGAAAAGAGACAAGGAGAGAAAGAAGAGGGGAAGAGACAAAATATAAAAAAATTCAAATAATTACACTGAGATCAACAGTGGGGAAAAAAGAGTGGGGAAACGGGGGAAGATAGACAGCAGATGGAAATACAGGGCAAACTGGGAGAGTAAGGGGCTTTAAAATTAGAAAAAAAGGTGGAGAAAAGAAGAAAATAAGAGAATGGGATAAGGGGAGAAAGGAATATTTAATGGAAAGTAAAAGGGAAAATAGGTTATATATTTAGAATTATAAATGAATTGTAGTAAGATCTATAATTATGAATGAATGATAGTAAATTTAATAAATGTGATTGTAATACTTGGAATGTTTTTAATTGTAAGAAAGCATTTGAAATTATATTGTACTGAGAGGATGAAAATTGACTTTGTTTACTGTTTAATATGAAGTGATGAAGACACTATTAGCAATAATTGAAATTAATTTTTAGAGGGATGGAATAGAAATGAATGACTTTAAAGCGAATTGCAGTAATACATTTGATTGTGGTATTTGGTTAAGCCGATTTTCAAAAAAATGGAAAAGAGGGAAGGAAATGGGTTATATATGTGAAATTGTATGAATATTAAGATTTATAATTGAAATAATGGAATCCAGGGAAAACGTTTGAAACTATACGAAAGAGGAATGGAAATTTGGGTTTATTTAAAAAATAATTAGAACTGAGAAATCGAATCTTTCCCTGAACTTACAACATTTCCTTGCAGCTCACCTTTCTGGCCCAGATGATTCCATCAGAGTTAATGGGAAATCCTGGCCTGGGGGAGCCTCTGGATTTACTTGCCCAAATTTCATGGAGACAAAAGATTGATTGGGGAGGAGAACCCAGTTGAGAGGACAATGTAAAACATTAAAGTTGAGCCATCTTTACATTCCAAGATGGTCTCTCCAAACAAGGAGTGGAAGTCCAAGTTAAGAAATGGGGGAGAGGTTCCCAGCCAGGTGGCACAAAGAAGGGCTTGGATCAGAGGACAGCCTACAACAATGGAGTTGGTCAGTGGTTTCCCTAAGAGTTTCCTTGTCTTGTTCCCTGGCTTGGTGGCCATGAAGGCCAGAACTACCATGACAGTCTTTGCCAAGACAGAGGAAACTGCCAGGGAAAAGAAAAGGGCAAAGGCAGATTGTCAGAAGAGACAGGTGAGTTTCCCAGGTTGACCAATGAAGAGGAAGGAGCAGAGGAAGCAGAGCAGGAGGGAGGCCAAGAGGATGTAGGTGAGATCGCGGTTGTTGGCCTTGACAATCGGTGTGTTGTGATGTTTATAGAAAATCACCAGGACTGCAGATGTCGTCACAGAGAGAAAAAGAGTGAGAGAAACTAAAGTGTATCCCAGAGTGTCTTCATAGGCCAGGAAGTGGATCTTCTTGGCCATGCATAGGTCCTTGTCCTTGTTGGGATATTGGTCTTCTGGGCAGGGTTCACAGTGAGCTGCATCTGAAATCAAAAGTCTTTGTCTAAGAATTTCTTGAACAACTTCCATGCACATTATTCCTCCCGCAAAGATGATAGGTGTGTTTCTGCTGTTGACCTACCTACAAAAGGAGTAATGAGATAATTCCCTAATGTATTTGTGGGGCATCAAAAGAAGCAAATCATCCTTCATTTATGAAGATCCTGAGGATAGATTAGCCAGAGACAAGGATTTATTCTGTTCCAGGTATCCATTCACTGTGCCCTTCCATGAGTAATGTGGCTTTCAGTCTGAGATTCCTGCCTGTTTTTTCCTCCCATTTTATAATGGAGCCCACAGAAGACAGGCAGATCTGTTATCCAGGAATGCTGCTGTTTTGTTTTGAGTACATTATCCCTGCCTCAACCTGTCTGCTCTGTACCTCAAATCTGTTCATTCAGACATTTTTTGCTCCCTCCTTCTCTCTCAAAGAGACATAGAGAGATGGATCGCCTCCTTCTCTGGCAGGTCTGTTTCCTCAGAGTTCGATACTGCTGACAGAAGAAGCACATTCCGATTTTTTTGTGTGAGTGTGTCTTTTAATGACCCTGTAATCCCTTGTATCATGCAGTCAGTAGAGTCTGGGCAATGAAGGGAGTTGAGTGTTTACTGGCTGGATGACTTTCCTGTCACTAATGCATAGTTTGCAGCAGATATTTACTCATTGTGCCCAGTGAGAAATATCTGCCACTACCTAGGATTGAACTCACAAGCTCCTGATTGTGAGGCGAGAGCTCCACCTCTAGGCCACTGCACCACTCAAGAAGCACACTCTAAATGATAAAAATTAAAGCTTGGACTTCCTCAGAAAAGTTCAGGAGTTGGTTTTCCCAATACAGTAGGAGTGGAAATACAAGATAGAGATTCATAAAGTCTTCCCTAAAGATATCCTGCATGAAATTGTTGAGGATCTCTGTGACCTCTATGGCCAGGGAGGTTTAGATCTGTAAACTGAAGGGTTCCACTGAAAAGTATAAGCGCATGTCAATCTTATTCAAAACGAGAACAATAACAAAAAAATTAATTAATTAATGTCTTCCTTGATACTGGAAGATTAACATTAGATTAACAGGAGGGCAGAGGTCGACCGCGAGGCACCTTACTTGTGGGGTGCCACAGGGGTCGATTCTCTCGCCTCTCCTGTTCAACATCTATATGAAGCCGTTGGGCGAGATCATCAGTGGCTTCGGGGTGAGATATCAGCTGTATGCTGATGATAGTCAGCTGTACTTTTCCACCCCGGGCCACCCCAACGAAGCTGTCGAAGCGCTGTCCCGGTGTTTGGAGGCCGTACGGGTCTGGATGGGGAGAAACAGGCTCAAGCTCAATCCCTCCAAGACGGAGTGGCTGTGGATGCCGGCACCCCAATACAGTCAGCTGCAGCCGCAGCTGACTGTTGGGGGCGAGTTATTGGCCCCAAAGGAGGGAGTGCGCAACTTGGGTGTTCTCCTGGATGCACGGCTGTCGTTTGAAGATCATTTAGCGGCCGTCTCCAGGAGAGCCTTTCACCAGGTTCACCTGGTTCGCCAGTTGCGCCCATTCCTTGATCGGGATGCCCTATGCACAGTCACTCATGCTCTCGTTACCTCTCACGTGGATTATTGCAATGCTCTCTACATGGGGCTCCCCTTGAGATGCACTCGGAGGCTTCAGTTGGTCCAGAATGCAGCTGCGCGGGTGATAGAGGGAGCTCCACGTAGCTCCCACGTAACACCCCTCCTGCGCAGACTGCACTGGCTACCTGTTGCCTTTCGGGTGCATTTCAAGGTTCTGGTTACCACCTTTAAAGCGCTCTATGACTTGGGGCCTGGGTACTTACGGGACCGCCTGCTGCTACCTCATGCCTCCCACCGACCCGTACGCTCACACAGAGAGGGACTTCTCAGGGTGCCGTCCATCAAACAATGTCGGCTGGCGGCCCCCAGGGGAAGATCCTTCTCTGTGGGGGCTCCTACTCTTTGGAATGAACTTCCCCCTGGTTTATGCCAAAAATCGGACCTTCGGACCTTTCGCCGCGAACTGAAAACATATTTGTTTGTTCGCACGGGGCTCTCTTAAATCGTCTAGACTTTAAATTTAAATTTTTAAAGTTTTAAATTGGTTTTTTTTAGATTTTATATATTTTAAATTTCTCGGCCAAACCGTATAATAAGTTTTTTAATTTATATTTAATTGTACATTGTTTATTTTTATCATGGCTGTACACCGCCCTGAGTCCTTCGGGAGAAGGGCGGTCTAGAAATCTAATAAAATAAATAAATAAATAAATAAATAAACATTTGAAGTCTTGTCTACCTGTCTGATTAGAAAAGGTCCCTTCTGGACAAGCATCACACAGGTAGCAGCAAACCTGTTCACCCTCTGGAATTCTTCTCCTCTCTCCTGCATGGCACCTCTTCATGCCACACCTGGCAAAGGGCATCTTCTGAATGAGAAAACAACAACAACAAATACTTGAGAAGGTCTATTGAATGATCATGTATCATTAAATCTCTACATTGACATCTCCATCTTCAAAATATCTTCAGAATAACCAATTCACCATAGCGCTGAACCTGGCAAGGGGGATCGTCTGAAAGAGAAATACTTAAGCAATGAACCTCTAGCATTCATTCTTCTTCCCATCCCTAGTTCCCTTCCTTAATCTGACTTCTACATTTAGATTCTCTTCTAAAGAAATAGAGTGCCACCGTCTATCTGAAATCAGGAACAGCTCTTGAGGGATTCAGGCCAGTGGAATTCCTGTGACACAAATGGATGTGGGAGATTGGAACTGGGATCTCAGTCTGCAGAGGAAGGTTTTTGACTGAACTGCAGCGTTTCTATGAGAAAGAACCATGAGGATAAAACTGAGTGTCAATGGTCTATTGAAATCACTGTTGCTTGCTGTACTTGCATTCTGCGTTTCAAGTAGATGTTGTTCCCAAGCCTAACCCTTTGTGGAATGACACAATGAGACCTCAAATGTGTTACACGCAAAGCAGCTTTTTCACCAAATGACTGCCATGATTTCTGACTTGATAATTTTTCCAGTTAGAAAGATATTCTGCATCTCAGGAAGAGAATGAATCTTTCTCTGAATTTACAACATTTCCTTGCAGCTCACCTTTGTAGCCCAGATGATTCCCTCAGATTTAATGGTGAAATCCTGGCCTGGGGGAGCCTCAGGATTTACATGCCCAACCTTCATGGAGACAAAAGATCGATTGGGGAGGAGAACCCAGTTGAGAAGATCATAACGAGCAGATCCCAGTCCATCTTCTGAGAAGGAGACCTCCTCTCCAGCACTGTTGTTGAACTGCACATTCCTCAAATAGGCAAGAATCTGAAAGAAAAAAGACCTTCAGAAATTGGAGTATTTGAGCTAGAGCTACAAATGAGACATCATGGCTTTTATCAGAACATGATGGCCAACTTGAAAATATGGATTTATGCCAAAAAGCTAGAGGTGTTCTCTTGGTGGAGAGCTTAAGAATCAAGAGTAATGCCAAATATTTAACTCTGAAACTATAAAAGTTTCTCTTTATTACTGGGCATGGTTTCCAGCTCCAGTTTCATCTTCAACACTAACTATAGTGTTTTCCATCTTGTGATACATGGCTATATTCAGTTTCAAATCGTTACTTTGGCCCAAGGTCTTGTTAATTGAAAAATTAATTTAAGAGATTAATAAATGATTTCTATCACAACCATGGAAAATTCCACTGACTTTCTCTACCTGATAGTCAAAGGCAGCAGAACGAAGGAACTAGGTCTGACCAACTGGGCCATGTGGAAGGAAGCACCTTCCCTTGTTGGTCACTTCACTATTCAGAGAGGTCCAATATTTTAGCCTTTGATGCAAAAAATTCTGATCAATTTCAGACCAGGAACCCCCTATGACCACTTTGAATCCTGTTGCGTGCTGTGGTTGACATAGAAACAGAGAATAACAGAGTTGGAAGGGACCTTGGAGGTCTTCTAGTCAACCCCTTCCTCAAGCAGGAGATCTTCTACCATTTTAGGCAAAGGGCTGTCTTATCTCTTCTGAAATGCCTCCAGCGATGGGGCAGCCACGACTTCTGAAGGCAAGCGGTTGCCCTCATGGTTTTCACTATGAAATTTCTCCTTAGTTCTAGGTTGCTTCTCTGCTTGGTTAGTTTCCATCCGTTATTAAAGAGAAGCTGTTTTCACCAAGCAAGCTGAGTAGTGCAACAAATGGTAAAGTATACAAAAAGGGCAGAAGGTCACACATGATATACTAAGCCATAGAAACACAAACTGTTCTGTCCCCCTCGCCTCAGTCCGAGCGATGACTTAATTAGCTGGCAACTATCAGCTCTGGCAGCAAACTAGCAGGCGTGTGCCAAGTGTCTCTGTTATCTCTCTTGATGCCGATGAATCAACCAGGAACAAACTGTACTTCAGCTCTAGTTAAGCAGTTGATTTGCTTGCCACGAAGTGGTATAGCAGCCCTTGCTGCTTTTATATCTTGTGGAGTGTGGCTCCATGACTCAGCACTTCCTAGGCCTGCCCCACCCCTGCTTCTGTTGTTCCCACTTCTCCTGCCTACGAAACCTAGGGTCCAGCCAGGCCTGATTGCCATCAGCTGGGTCTGGAGGCATGGTCGGGGGGGGGGAAAAGAGTCAGGGGACAGAGGCCTTGTTATCTCCTCCACCTGGCCTGCCTCTGGCTCCTGGAGCTGAGCCAGAGAAGCTGGTGCTCCAGAGGTAAGTCCTGACGACCCTTCCCCCTCACTTTCCGAGTCACTTTCTGGCAGGGGCTCGGCTCAGGGGGCGCAGACACAACACAAACCAAGATTAAGAAAAATTGAGTAAATTTTTACAAGTTGGCTTCAGAGCACATTCTGAGCAAACCTGAGGTTGTTCTGCATTTATGCCCACTAACGTTTCAATTGATGGGCTGAAATATGATGCACAAACACACCCAGATTGCTAACTTGCTTTGGGCTGACATCTCTTCCTTGGAACAGTCGCCCCCTGAACTTTGGGCTACCGTTGAAGGCTATTCAGGACTTTATAAAGGTCTTTCCTTTATGGAACTTATGGAACATTGGTTTGGTTTACTTCTCTTTTCCCCATGTACTCTCTTTTAATAAAATATCCTTCTAATTTTTTAAATAGTTGCTGTTTTAATACCTTTCACAATGGATTGCTATGGGAACATGCAGACGTTGAATAGTAACTAAAAAAGTGTATATGAGGAGCTTCCGATCTAAGCATCTGTGGACTAGAGAAAAAGTCCGAGAGATTACCTGCCATGATAGGACATTTGAGATCCTCTTTCCAACCGTCATCATGGTCAGTCGGGCTCTGGATCCAGACATTGCATGTAACGCATGTGCCACAGCATAAACAGCATTGTAGATATTGTAACTTTCACCTGTCATTTTTGTTTCAAAAGTGTAATTTGGCAGATTCTGTATATTCTCCTTTCCTGTACATTGTTTTTTTCCCTTTGGAGTTATCTTGCCTCGGTTGTGAAACTTGCAGCCAAAGACCTGTTCCCACCATGGAGGGAGAAAGACATCTCCTTGGATGTTCAAGGGGTCTAAAGACAGGAGGAAGGGGCTGAATTCAGAGACATCCCCAGAATGGTCCCTAAAATGCAAAGCCCCATGGAAAGGCTTTATGAATTGCAATGTGTCTTGAGATCCAGTCATACTAAGTTTCCAATGGGAAGTTAATATCCAAATTTTCCTAAATGGTATATTTCTGATATTTTCAAAAAAAGCCACAGCCCCTTGTACACTGGTGGTAACAGTGGAGTCTCCAAAGAGAATAAACACTTCAATTTTAGGCCAGGTTATGAAAATGCGAATTAATTTTTTGAGTGTGATTTTAATATCATCAATTTTCAACCTTTCAATGAAGCCCAGACAGATTTCCTTCTCCTGGAGCATTGGCCTCAGAGTTGAGATGAAGTGTTCTCCCCTGTCACCTTCAGGGGCCAGAAGTCCAACCCAGTTCCACTGGAAATACAGGAGCAGCTGGACTAAACCCACATACTGAGGAGATTCCTTGGGGTTAATCCAGAAGAAGGAAGGATAAACTCTTCTCTCCCCCTGAGAGAACTCAAAGCCAACACCGAGCTGGAGAAAAAGAGATTCTTTTTTCAAAGACAAAGTAAAAGTTCATGTTGACTTTAGTAGTGACCATTGTGTGGTTGACGGCCGTCCAGTCAGGCTGACTCATTTTGACTGGCAAACTTCATCTTCTTCCCTTTTTGCCATTTTTATTGGTTGTCAGAAGACAAGAGAAGAAACCAACAACCTGATACAGAGAATAAATGGCACTAAAATGATGGCTACCCTTTAAGAAAGAATAATCTAAGAGTCCCAAACTCATTATATGTCCCCCCTACTTTTAGTTTTATCTTTGGCTTCTGATCTTTATCTGTTCCATACTGTATCCAAGGGAGCTCTCTTACCTGTGGGACCTTAAAGTTGCTGAAGATGGAGGCCATCAACTGTGAGGACCTGGCACTGAGACCACCAATGATGGACAGCAGAGTGTCCTGAAGGTCACATTTGTACCCTGGAACCACTTGGCCTCGTGAGGAGAGCATGGAGAGGCTGTTTAAGGAAATCTCAATCTCCCTCTGGGAATGGCGGTAGATGTGGAAGCCAAGGGTGATGTTGGAGAGTAGAAGAAAATCCTTATTGACCTCGGAGACAGCAAACATCAATGCAAGGAACTGCTGGTAGTTACTGGTGAGGAGTCTGCAATGAGAAAAACATTGGAGAACATTACAGGAAAGCTTGTGCACAGCTGTAGAATTTGCTTCACTGTTTGGCGGGACTTTTGAGGGCAGAAACTCCCAAATTTCTTTGGGTTTGGTTTTCTTTCAAAGGATTTCCCTTGGCTAAACTTGGATGCCTTTGTGAGAAAGGAGAGAAGCCTTTCCATAGTTATCATGGACTGTTTTATACTCTCTATCATCCCTGCGATATTCACTTTGCTTCAGTGGCTGAAATCCTTTCCAACTGCTCCCCTTCCAATGTAATTATTTAAGGTCTCTCTTGGAGCAGCTTCTTCAGGTGGGTGAAGATTGCTGAGCACGGGATTACAGTGGGGGGTCACCTCATAGATTTACTAAAGGCCATTATAGATGAGCAATGCTGATTCTAACACTGAGAGGGATTTTTGTAACACCTGAACACTTGAAGAGTGTTGAGCTTTTATTTGAATTTTCTACCAGAAGTTGCTATTCAGATTAATATTATAATTTGACTTCTTCACTAGGCCAGCACAGCTTCCCTCTTCATTTTGTTGTTTATCATCTTCCTGATGAAGAGATTGAGAATTCCAGCCTAATTTAAGAACTTGCTAATTTACTGAGAGAAGCACAAAATGTGCACTACATAGGGACAGTTCAAAGCACTAGAAGAAGTATTTCTGAAAAGGGGTCCCATAATTTAAAGCAAAGAGAATATTTATCTGTGTGTTTCTCCTTCAGCTGAAACTTACGAAGGACGTACATGAAGATTCATTGTATTAAAGTCTGGGGCAACAGATGTTGTAATGGTTCCCAAGGGCAAATTCCCACCAATAATGAGATCACCAGGCCTATAGTAGTTTTCCCTTAAATTGATATAATCCCTGAACAAACACATGGTTTGCATCCTATTTGCTGTAATTGGAGCCAGGAGCCAGAAGAGCATCAGCATCAGCAGTAGCATGACTCCTGCCCGGTCAGTCTTATCATCTTCCCTCCTAGAACAGAAATCGAGGTTTATGCAGAAACTGATTTGAAGGTTGCTCCTGAAATCTCACTGGAACTTTAACAGATCAGACTCCACCTGTGCTACCTGGTGACACCAGAACAAATTTATATCAACCATGCTTCCTCTTACCTGTGTTTGGGCTGTGACCATGGAGGAAACAAAGGCATGTGAGTCTCTTCCAACCCAGGAGTGAGCTCTTTGCAAGGCAGGCTAAGGTGACACGTTCTGCCCCTATCTGGAGAACTCAGAGGTGTTTTTTTAAAGCAAGTTTTATCTTGGAAGATCTTTGTGTCTAGAAATCCACAGGGGATACACGAAGAATGACTGTTCTTCTGATAATTGCAGGGAAGAGCCATTGTCCTTTCCCCTTAGCAACAGTTTCTCTTCATGCAGCAGAATGGAAAACATTCCATTCTTGTAATTCACAGAGCAGATGGAGTCATGGGGAACCTGTGTAGGTGACCTACATGAAAATGATCCCTGCACAGAAGATGGATTCTGGCTTGTACCCTAGTTTGGTCAGATAATACTACTTGGGAATAGTGGCACAAGGCAGAAATGTAATTTGATGAAGTATCTCAGGATCTCAGGTAATGAGCAGGTTGCTGGCCCCACATTTCTCTGAGGAGCTGGAGGAGATTTGGATACCCAAAATCCAGCAGCACCTGCAGCAGGTGGAAGCAGAAGAATGGAGGGAGGCATGTCCTCCTGTAACATGGCCATGTCCCAGCTGGGATGGACGTGGGCAAGCAAACACAAATGGTGGGACAGAGTCGGTGGGTGAATGGGCAGCTGCCTGTGCATTCAGCAAGCTGGATCATGTGCCTCTCCCCCATGCCTCTGCCACCACCTGCTGCTTGGACGGACGGCCTGGCATTCCCAGTGCTTGGACCCACCTGCACAGCAAGGGCTGTGGAGCTCAGTGGGCTCCAGCGGGCTGCGGCTACTCCCAGACCATTGACCCCTGTGCACTCGCCACCTCCTATGTGTGTATTGGAGTGGGACTGGTCTTGTGTTTGACATACCTGAGCTAGAGCTCCTATTAAGGCCTAGCTCATGGCAATGCAAGACACAAAATGTCAATATTTCTCCATTCATATTGCACTTCTTATTGCACTGAGAGAGACCCTATGGCCTTTTTAAAGGTTATCTGGAACCTTCTGACTAAGGGCCACGTGTATGTTTTCCTTCGGGCCGCACAGAGGAATTCTCTGTGCATCTGGTTGATAAAACTGCTTGGATCTGTTCACAGTTGGAGGCCAAGCATGGTGTAGATCCTATGGAGATGGCTGGGGAAAGGACTTACCCAGTTATCTAGGAACAGTTTGACAGTGTTGAGCCTAAGGAAGTCGACAGAGTCCCTGGGGATGTAGTTGCGACCACCTGTGAACTAGATCCATGCTCCTCTTGGCTGGTCAAGGCCACCTGGAAGGGGACATGTGGGTAGATCCTAATGATGGTTAATTCATCCTTGAGGAAGCCTTCCCAGCATCCTTTAAAGAGATGGCTTGCAGGCCCTCCTCAAGAAACCTTTGCTAGACTCACCATGCTGATTATTTCATCCAATCTCCCAGTCTTCCTCTTTTAAGAGAAGGTGATTGAGAAAGTGGTAAGGCTGCACCTTGAGAAAATCCTGGATTAAGTGGATTATCTTGACCCCATCCAGTCAGCTTTGAGGCCTGAATTGGGACAGCAACACCATTAGTTACACTTTTGTATGATCTCTGGTGGAATCAGGACAGAGGTCATGCATCCATTCTTGTTCTTGCAGTCTTTTTCATGGGTTTCGATGTGATTGACCATGTATACCTTTGGGTAAGTTCCAGGAGTTAAGGGAGTGGAATAGAATTTTCTGCTGGTTGTTCTCCTTTCTCTGTGGCCAGTCCCAATTGACCTCAAGGGGGGAATGAGAGGTCCACCGGGCAGGCTCTCCTTTGTGGGATGCCAGAGGACTTGGTGCTCTCCTTGTTCCCATTTAATATCTACATTGTTGTGTCTGCGCCTCCCGAGCCAGGCCCCCTGCCAGAAAGTGACTTGGAAAGTAAGGGGGAAGGGCCGTCAGGACTTACCTCGGGAGCACCGGCTTCCCTGGCTCAGCTCCAAGAGCCAGAGGCAGGCCAGGTGGAGGAGATAACGAGGCCTCCGTCCCCTGACTCTTTCCCCCCCCAGGCCACACCTCCAGACCCGGCTGATGGCAATCAGGCCTGGCTGGACCCTAAGTTTCGTAGGCAGCAGAGGCGGGAACAACAGAAGCAGGGGTGGGGCAGGCCTAGGAAGTGCTGAGTCATGGAGCCACACCCCACAGGATATAAAGGCAGCAAGGGTTGCTGTACCTCTCCGTAGCAAGCAAATCAACTGCTTAACTAGAGGTGAAGTACTGTTTGTTCCTGGTTGACTCATCAAGAGAGATAACAGAGACACTTGGCAGACGCTCGCTAGTTTGCTGCCAGAGCTGATAGTGTCGGCTAATTAAGTCATCGCTCGGACTGAGGTGAGGGGGACAGAACATACATGTTACCAAAGAATGAGATATATCTGTATGCAGATGAGACCCTGTTGTACATCTGTGTCCCAGGTGAACTAACAGGTACTATGGATGTTCCTTCATGGTGCCTGGATGTTGTGGGGATCTGAATGGGGAACAAGAGGCTTCAAATGACCCTTGGTAGGATGGAGTGGTTGTGGTTGGGTTGGAGGCTCCGCTATCTATCATCTTTGGACATTAAGGGTTTGCAATGCCTCAGACTGAGCTGGTGGATAATCTGAAGGCTCTGGTGGACTCACAACTCTTTCTTGAGGAACAGATGATCATTGTGACTAGGCGGTCCTTTGCATAACTTCTTATAGTGTACCAGTTGGATCTTTTCCTGGATCATGAATCCCTGTTCTCAGTCACTCATGCTCTGGTCATCTCACATATGAATTAATGGAATGTGCTCTACATAGGGCTACCTTTGAAGAGCATTTGGAAGCTATGGATGGTGTGAATGCATCAGGGTGGACAATGTTAGGTACCCATAGAATGGCACATGTAATATCCCTGCTATACAAGCTGCATTGGTTTCTGCTTTGCATCCGCGTCCAATTCAATGTTTGGGATATCACATTGAAAGTCCTGCATGGCATTTTAACAGGAGAGTTAAGTTACCAGGTTGTGTCCAATTCTACCGCAATTTCCATCAGCCCTAACCTCACTGTGACATTCACCCCAATGAACCCTTTCCCTGGCTGCCCAACCCCAGGTTCCCCTCCCTGGTGCCCCTTCCCATCCGCCCCTCCCCCACTTCCTCTCCCTGGGCAATTCACCGTGGGACAATTGCCTGAACAGGTTTACCATGTGGGATAATTAGCCATGTGCATCTCAACTGTTGCCGGACCAAAACTGATCCCAGAAGATCCTTCCCATTACACTGAACTCTTCCTCCTCTGTTGCCTTCTGGAATTCAGGTCCCTTCCCCATTTCTTTTATCTTCTCCCATGCAAGATTTCTCTAGGCGAAGAGAGATTAGGGGCAGGTGGGCTGCAGTAAGTAAAGGGCTCTGTCTACCAGAAAATGCAGGAAGTGACTGGTGGTCCCAGTGGTCACACCTACAGGGTGCTTGCTAGATTAGAGGCTCCTTCCAGACAGGGGCACCCTTTGACTCCCTGTGAGCTGCCCTGCTTTAGTCTCATCTCCTTCCCTCCTGGAGGGATTAGGAATTTGCTCCCCACCCATATAATTGTATGGATAGCACAGTCCTGCCCTGCATCCACAGTGGGCTACAGCTAATGCACCCTTCTTTGCAAACTGGACATTCTGGGCCACACCGGGAGTGATCGTGGTTGCCCCTCAATTCCCCATGAGCTTCCCCCCTTTAGTTGAAGTGAAGGGGGCGAGCACGTGGGCAGGGAAGGTTCTGTCCCCACCTCGCAGCACTCAACCCAGAGTTTCACTTTGCTAATGAACAACATGGCTCAGAGTGTCCAGTTTGCAAATAAGGGCATGTGAGCTGTCATCCACTAGGGGCGCAGGGTAGGACTGCGTTCTCCTTACAACTACCGGGTGGGTGTAAATTCTTGATTGGTCCTGGAGGGAAGGAGCTGAGACAGAAGCGGGGCAAATTATAGGGCATTCAAGAGGGCCTGTCAGGGTTCCAAGTAACACCCTCAACGGAATCAGACTCTGAGGCTTGAAGTTCCTCAAAGCTAACTTTTATTAGAGGTGCCATATTGGCACATCTGGGAAAACCCGAATCTGAGAGCTTCCAGATTTTCCTCACCCAAAAGAAAGTTCAAGACCTTGCCCCTCACCCACATGTCTAACACATAGCCAATCATATACAGTCTGGAACAGAATATATCCTCCTATTGTGACTCTGGCTCCTGAGCCTGTCCTCATGGAGGAAGATGACTCTGAAAGTGATGGGGAGGAACTGACAAGGCCTCTCTCTCCAGGACCCTCCTTTCTAGCAACGCCTCAGGTTCCAGCTGAAGGCCAGGAGGAAGGCATGTCGGAGCATCCACTAATAGAGAGTGATGAAAATCAATCTTGGATTGATCCCAGACAGCGTCGGAGAGAGAGGCGTATGCAGCAAAGGAAGAGGTGTGGAAGGGCCAGAGATTGCTGAGTCACTGAGCCATGCCCTACAGGGGATAAAAGTGGGTGGGGTTGCTCTGCAGGCTCTGTGATGGACAAAAACTGCATATCGTGAGCTTCGGATGGGATATTTCTCGGACTTAAGGCTTGGATTTTGTGGATAATTTCTGACTACTCTTTGAACTCTTGGTTGCTCCAGCAATGGACTACAGATACGCTGACTCCTGTTTCTAGAGGTGATAAGAAACTTGACAGGCATTCAGAAAGTAGCTGCCAGCACTTTTATCTGCTAAAGGGATTCAGGTCGGCTTGTAAAAATAAATTACTGGTAGACTTTGTTTGCTCGTATGTCTTCCTATGTGAGGTGGGGGGACAGAACACCTCCTTATCTTCTCAGCACATCTGCAGGGCACATTAGCCTTGACTTTTTACAAAGAATTTTATTATGGCTACATTTTACTCACTCTTATGCTATCCCCCTCCCAATTTCCCATGGTAGGATTGTGGCAGGCCCGGAGCCTGAAGGCACAAAGGTAAAAAGGTGGCTTCCAGGCTTGAAAGGTCCCTTGTCTGGAAGGAGCCTCTGATCTAGGAAGCCTTCCGTATCAGTCTCCATCTGAGACTAGCAGTCATGTCCTGCCTTTGCTGGTCTTGCTGGTGGAAAAGAGCCTCTTACTGGCTGCAGTCCGCCTGGCCCCAATTCTTCTTTGCCAAAAGCAACTGTCATGTGGGAGGAGATGAAAAAATGGGGAGGGGCCCCCAGTTCCAGGAAATGGTGGAAGAGGAGGAGGAGGAGGTCAATGCGGTGGGAAAGACCTTCTGGGGCCAGTTTGGTCTGGGAATAGACGAGACACACATGGCTAATTATACCACGTGGCAAATCGACCAGGTCAAATTTTACTATGGAAAAGCACCTGGGGCAAGGCAATGGGGGAGGGGCTGCCAGAGATGAGTGGTTGTGGTGGGTTGGTTGGGATGGGGGGGCAAGGTGGGGTGACCAGGGGGAGGTGATTGCGGCCAATTGTCCCATTGCCATCATTCTGATGTCTTGCAAAGTTACTTTTTCATCCTTGTTGCTAAAAAGAAAGGACTGTCTGTGGTGTTTATGTGGCTATTACAGCTGTTTAATCCTTAATCCTCCCAAAACCTCCGTGGATTGAAATGCAGGACCAAAAACCAGTAATCAAGTCTCACAGCAGAATTATTTGTTAAGAGTGCGCCCTGGATAAATGCTCTCCACAGAATAGTGAGAGGAAGTCTTGACGACCAAAGGATGCACTCATATTCCCCACTCACAGGTACTACTATGCACTCATAGTAGTACCTGTGAGAGGGGTCTTGGAGTCCTAGTGGATAACCATTTAGATATGAGCCAGCAGTGTATAGCAGCTGCTAAAAAACCCAACAGTTCTGGGCTGCATAAACAGAAGGATAGAATCAAGATCACGTGAAGTGTTAGTGCCACTTTATAATGCCTTGGTAAGGCCACACTTGGAATATTGCATCCAGTTTTGGTCACCACGATGTAAAAAGGATTCTGAGACTCTAGAACAGCAGTTCTCAACCTGTGGGTTGGGACCCCATTGGGGGTCGAATGACGATTTGCCAGGGGTAGCCTAAGACCATCGAAAATATGGGAAGTATACTTGCGAGTTGAAGAATGGTTGACTTCACAAGCCAGCTGCAGGCTCCTCAAATCACTAGCCAAATTCGGCTTCAGGCGTGATCAATTAAAAAAGAGAGAAATCTTTGCTCTGATGTCCCCCTCTCAAGCCAGCTGCAATCGCTCCCAATCGCTAGCCTAATCTGGCTTCAGGCGCCATAAACTTAATAGGGGAGGAGTCTCCGCTTTAATGCCTCCGTCCTCAAGGCAATTGCAAGCAGTTCATATGGCTAGCCAATATGGCTTCAGGCGCAATAAATTCAAAACAAAAATAATTTTATGGTTGGGGGTCGCCACATCATGGGGAATTGTATTAAAGGGGTTGCAGCACTATAAAGGTTGAAAACCACTGCTCTAGAAAGAGTGCAGAGAAGAGCAACAAAGATCATTAGGGGACTGGAGACTAAAACATATGAAGAACGGTTGCAGGAACTCGGTATGTCTAGTTTAATAAAAAGAAGGACTAGCAGTGTTCCAATATCTCAGGGGTTGCCACAAAGAATAGGAAGTCAAGCTATTCTCCAAAGCACTTGAGGGTACAACAAGAAGCAATGGGTGGAAACTGATCAAGGAGAGAAGCAACTTAGAACTAAGGAGAAATTTCCTGATAGTTAGAACAATTAATAAGTGGAATGAGTTGCCTGCAGAAGTTGTGAATGCTCCAACACTGGAAATTTTTAAGAAAATGTTGGATAACCATCTGTCTGAGATGGTGTAGGGTTTTCTGCCTCGGCAGGGGGTTGGACTAGAAGGCCTCCAAGGTCCCTTCCAACTCTGTTGTTGTATTATATATTATATTATATTATATTTCTACAGTTGAGAAAGGAGGAGAAAATGAGTTATGCATAAGAAATAGAGGATGTAATCATACATATTCATAATTAAGTCTATCAGTTATTTTCCCGCTAATCTACCATTACTGTCATCAACAAAAAATCGTTAATCAAAGAACATATCAGTAACATTGCCATAGACATTTTGTTAAAGCTTTGGAAAACCAGAGAATTCAAATTTGCTATTTTATGGGCCAGTTAGCACACACTCCTTCTATGTTTCTTTCTCTCACACGACAGACCGTTTGAAGGAAAGGGAGATGTTATCAGAAATAATTTAATATTGGCAGGGAGCTCCATAAAGGCTCAGACATAAAGGCTCTGAGGAAACATCCATATATGCTTAAAAAAACTGATACTGAACCAAATCCTTGAAAACACTATATTAAGAAATAACTAAATTAAAAAGATTAAACTGATAATATTTCCTCCTTTGGGACCTACCCACAAAGGAAATAATAAAAGCACCCACTGTGCAATTTATGGAGCAGAAAAAGAGCAAATCATTCTTCATTTTTGATGGTCCAGGGGATAGATTAGCCAGAGACCAGGATTTGTTCAGTTCCAGCTATCCATTCACTGTGCAATTCCATGAGTAATGTGGCTTTCAATTTTATATTTCCTGCCTCTTTCCCCACCCCCTACTTTATAATGGAACCCACAGACGACTGATAGATCTGTTATCCAGGAATATTGCTGCTTTGTTTATGTTTACATTATCCCGGCCTTAACCTCTCTGCTTTGTGCTTCAAATGTGTTCATTCAGACTTTTTCCCCTCCTTCCTGCTCTATCAAAGAGACATAAACAGATGGATCTCCTCTTTCTTTGGCAGGTCCATTTCCTCAGAGGTTGAAAGAGATGCCAGAAGAAGCAGACTCTAAATGACTAAATAAAAGCTTGGGCCACATGCCCCATTTCCTCAGGAAAAGATTGAAAGTTGGTTTCCCAAATGGATGTGAAAGTAGAAGCAGAAATGGAAGTTGGGATTGGTAAATTGTGTCCTCAAACTATCCTTGCTGAGGATTGGGAAAGGTGGCCTCTGTGGCCAGGGCAGTTTAGATCCCTAAACTGAAAGGTTTTATTGGAAAGTATGAGTGCATATTGATCATATCAAAAATGACACTGAAATATATTGATTCAATTAATGCCTTTGGTTCTTGTAGATTTAAATGTGGAGTATGGTCTACCTGTCTGATTAGAAATGGTCCCTTCTGGACAAGGGTCACACAGGTATCAGCAAACCTGATTTCCCTCTGGAACTCTTCTCTCTCCTGCATGGCACCTCTTCCTGCCACACCTGGCAAAGGGCACCTTCTGAAAGAGAAGAGAGAAATACTCGAGATGACCTAAGCAATGAACCTGCTGCATTCATTCTTTCCCCCATTCCTATTTCCCTTCCTTATTCCTGCTTTTATGTTTAGATCCTGTTCTAAGGAAATAGATTGCTACCATCTTTTAGAAATAAGGAACAGCTCTGGGGGTATTCATGCCACTGGCATTCCTGACAGACCTAAGGATGTGAGAGATTGGAACTGGAATCTCAGCCTGCAGAGGAAGGCTTTTGAATGAACCACAGCATTTCTAAAAGAAAGAACCAGGAGGATACAACCAGTGGTGGGATTCAGCCAGTTCGCACCACTTCGGGAGAACCGGTTGTTAACTTTCTGAGCAGTTTGGCAAACTGGTTGTTGGAAGAAATCATTAGGGCAGAGAACCGGTTGTTAAATCACTTGAATCCCACCACTTGATACAACTGAATGTCAATGGTCCTTGGAAATCACTCTTGCTGGCTGTAATTGCATCCTGTGTTTCAAGCAGACATCGTTCCGAAGCTTAACCCTTTGTGGAATGGCACAAATCAAACTTCAAATGTGTTACATGCAAAGCAGATTTTTCACCAAAGGACTGCCATGATTTCTGAGTCGACTGATTATTTTTCAACTTAGAAAGATTTTCTGCATCTCAGGAAAAGAATGAATCCTTCCCTGAACATACATTTCCTTGCAACTCACCTTTGTGGCCCAGACAATTCCATCAGAGTTAGTGGTGAAATCCTGGCCTTGGGGAGCCTCAGGATTTACTTGCCCAACCTTCATAGGCACAAAAGATTGATTGGGGAGGAGAACCCAGTTGAGGAGATCAAAACGAGCAGATCCCAGTCCATCTTCTGAGAAGGAGACTTCATCTCCAGCACTGTTGTTGAACTGGACATCCCTCAAATAGGGAAGAATCTGAAAGAAAGGAGATCTTCAGAAATCAGGGCTAGAGCTACAAATGAGACATCATGACTTCTATCATAACATGGTGACCATCTTGAGAAGATGGGTTTATGTCTGAGAAGCTAGAGGAGTCTTCTCGGTGAAGGGCCGCGGTGTGGCTCAGGCTGTAAGAAGCCTGTAAGAAGCCTGTATTAAAACACAGCTGCCTGCAATTACTGCAGGTTCTAGTCCCACCAGGTCCAAGGTTGACTCAGCCTTCCATCCTTTATAAGGTAGGTAAAATGAGGACCCAGATTGTTGGGGGGGCAATAAGTTGACTTTGTAAATATACAAATAGGATGAGACTATTGCCTTACACACTGTAAGCCGCCCTGAGTCTTCGGAGAAGGGCGGGATATAAATGTAAATAAAAAAAAAAGATCTGCAGAATCTGCAGAATGCAAGTATTTGACTCTGAAACTACTAATGTTCCTCTTTATTACAGGGCATGGTTTCCAACTCCAGTTTCATCAAGATACAGTTCAAGACATGGAAAAGAAATTAGCTCCATGTTCCAAATTTAATTATAAGGTAAAGGTAAAGGTTCCCCTCGCACATATGTGCTAGTCGTTGCCGACTCTAGGGGCCGGTGCTCATCTCCGTTTCAAAGCCGAAGAGCCAGCGCTATCCGAAGACGTCTCCGTGGTCATGTGGCCAGCATGATTCAATGCCAAAGGCGTACGGAACGCTGTTACCTTCCCACCAAAGGTGGTACCTATTTTTTCTACTTGCATTTTTACATGCTTTCGAAACTGCTAGGTTGGCAGAAGCTGGGACAAGTAACAGGAGCTCACCCCGTTACACGGCAGCACTAGGGATTCGAACCGCCAAGCTGCCGACCTTTTGATCGACAAATTCAACATCCTAGCCGGTGGTTCTCCTCCTATCTCTCTGACCGGGCGCAGACGGTGTTGGCAGGGGGGCAGAGATCGACCCCAAGACGCCTCACTTGTGGGGTGCCTCAGGGGTCGATTCTCTCGCCTCTCCAACATCTATATGAAGCCACTGGGTGAGATCATCAGTGGTTTTGGGGTGAGAGACCAACTGTACGCTGATGACACGCAGCTGTACTTCTCCACCCCAGGCCACCCCAACGAAGCTATCGAAGTACTGTCCCGGTGTCTGGAAGCCGTACAGGTCTGGATGGGGAGAAACAGGCTCAAGCTCAATCCCTCCAAGACGGAGTGGCTGTGGATGCTGGCACCCCGGTACAGTCAGCTGCAGGCGCGGCTGACTGTTGGGGGCGAGCCACTGGCCCCGATGGAAAGGGTGCGCAACTTGGGCGTTCTCCTGGACGGGCGGCTGTCTTTTGAAGATCACTTGATGGCCGTCTCCAGGAGAGCTTTTTATCAGGTTCGCCTGATTCGCCAGTTGCGCCCCTTCCTTGACCGGGATGCCCTATGCACGGTCACTAATGCTCTTGTTACCTCTCGCTTGGATTACTGCAATGCTCTCTACATGGGGCTCCCCTTGAAGAGCACCCGGAGGCTCCAGTTGGTCCAGAATGCAGCTGCGTGGGTGATAGAGGGAGCCGCTCGTGGCTCCCATGTGACACCACTCCTGCGCAGGCTGCACTGGCTACCTGTGGTCTTTCGGGTGCGCTTCAAGGTTACTACCTTTACTACCTTAAAGGTTACTACCTTTAAAGTGCTCCATGGCATAGGGCCGGGTTATTTACAGGACCGCCTACTGCCACCGATTGCCTCCCACCGACCCGTGCGTTCTCACAGAGAGGGACTCCTTAAGGTGATGTCCACCAAGCAATGTTGGCTGGCGACCCCCAGGGGAAGGGCCTTCTCTGTGGGGGCTCCCACCCTCTGGAATGAGCTTCCCCCAGGAGTTCGCCAACTTCTGGACCTTCGAACCTTTCACCGCGAGCTGAAGACATATCTATTTATTTGCGCAGGACTGGCGTAGGATTTCAGTTTTAAATGGGGTTTTTACTGTTTTAATTATATTTTAAATTTGGGCCAATTTAATAAGTTTTTTAAATATTGTTTTTATCCTGTATTTATTCTTGTTTATTTTTATTTGGCTGTAAACCACCCTGAGTCCTTCGGGAGATAGGGCGGTATAAAAATCCAATAAAATAAAATAAAATAAAATAAATAAATAGCCCCTGAGCCACTGCATCCCTAAATTTAATTATAGGATTTTCCTATTGTGATTCTTCACTAGATGAAATTTGAGATAGTTACTTTGGTCTTGTTAACTGACAAATGAATTTTAGAAATGAAAAAATAATTTATATCACAGCCATGGAATAATCCACTGATTTTTTTAAAAAATATACTTGAACTTTTTTACATTAAAAACATAGAAAAAAAGGAAAAAGAAAAGATTATATCACTTAACAGCTATTTGTGGTGTTTTTCGTCTAACAATAATTCGTGCAATGATTACAAACATTAAATTGTACGTATTTGTGTTCTTATTTTATCTGTTGATTATACTTAATAACTAAATATCCCTGTCTATCTCCTTTTCATCCATCCATACCACCGTTCCCATATACCATGAAATACTGATGTTTCTTTATCTTTCAAACTCAGAGTTAGTTTGTCCATTTCTGCGCAATTCATGATCTTTTGTATAATAAGTCTCTCTGTGGGCACACATGGCTGTTTCCAACATTGAGCGAAGGCCATCCTAGCAGCAGTTAATATATGTAGTATTAAATATTTTATAGTCTTCATGTATTTTTTTAAAAAAATCCCCAATAAAAAGAGTTCGGGTTCTAGATCCAATTGTTCATTCGTGATTTATTGTATCCACTTTTTAATTTTTAACCAATATTTACAGGATTTGGGGCAGGACCATCACATATGGTAATATGTTCCCTCTTTATATTTACATTTCCAGCATATGGGAGACATTTTGGGATACATTTTCACTAGTCTCGAAGGGGGTAGGTGCCACCTATAGAACATTTTATATGCATTTTCTTTGTATGCTGCTGATTTTGTTAGTTTATAATTTTTGTTCCATATTTTCTCCCAATCTGATAAATTTATATTATGTCCAATATTTTGACCCCATGCAATCATACATCCTTTCACTACTACTTCTTCCAATTCTACTTCCAGCAAGTATTTATAAGTTTGGGTAATATTTTTTTGTCTTGCCCTAGTAAAATTTTATCTAATTGTTCTAGTTTAAGATATATTCCATATTCTTTTATATCTTGTTTGTATCGATTTTGTAACTGAAGATAGGCCCACCAGTCAACCCATAGTCCTTGTTCTTGGAGGTCCTGTAATGTTTTTAATTTTCCATGAATATTGAATAGATCTTTATATTTTAGCATTTTATTCAAATCTAAATTATTTGGGTGGATCATCGCTTCCATTGTGGATAGCCAAATTGGGATTATTATATAGTGTTTCTTTTTAACTTTAATCCAATTGTTTATTAGGGAATCTCTAATCAAATGTCTGTGGAAATATTGTTGTTTTGTGTGGCCTGTTTCCCACAGGAAGGCATGCCATCCTCTCTGTAGGTCGTGGCCTTCTATAGTTAGTATTCTTTTATTCTTTAAATTGATCCAATCTTTTAACCAAACTAGTGTCGCTGCACTATAATATAGCTCCCAATTTGGTAATCCAAATCCTCCTCTGGTCTTCATATCTTGTAGATATTTCATTTTTATTCTAATCTTTTTCCCCTGTCAAATAAATTTTCCAATTGTTTTATTAAGGTCATTAAAAAAGGTCTTTTCTAATTTGACTGGAACAGTCTGAAACAAATATAGGAATTTTGGTAATATAGACATCTTTACGGCTACTATTCTTCCTAATAGTGACAGCTGCATCTTCAGCCACAATTCTAAATCTTTTTTTGTTTCTTGTAATAATTTGTTGTAATTATACTCCTTTATCGCATTGCAATGCGCTGTCAACCATATCCCTAAGTATTTGATTTTTCTTGTTGTTTGAAGTCAAGTGATCTTTCCAGTTCTATTATTTGTGGTTCTGTTAAATTTTTCGGTAGAAATTTCATTTTCTGTTTATTAATTTTCAGTCCTGCTACAGATCCATATCTTTCTAATTCCTTAATTAGTGCTTGTCCTCGCTCTAGTGATTCTTCAATGATAAAAGCCAAATCATCTGCAAATGCTTGCAGTTTATATTCTTCACTTCTGATTTTCAATCCTTTTATTTCTGGATTTTGTCTAATTCTTTCTAATAATACTTCTAATGAAAGTATAAAGAGCAGAGGAGATAGGGGGCAGCCTTGTCGAACTCCTTTCTCTATATTTAAAGTTTGGGTATTTTCTCCGTTGATCATAATTTTTGCTTTTTGTATCGAATATATTGCTGTTATGATATTCTCAAATTTGGTGCCGAAGTTCATATCATACACTTATTGAATCATAAAGTGTCAATTGAGATTGTCAAATGCTTTTTGGGCATCCAAGAAAACAAGGGCTACCTGTTTCTCCGGGTGAGCTTCATAGTATTTTCCTGCCTGAGAAGGAGTGACTCCAGTGCATGGGGTATCACTCTGTCTTCTGGCTCTATGGACAGGGTTCAAACTTAAGAGACGCCCCCTTTGTAGACCTCCCACTTTCAACGATGTTCGACGAGGGTTCCGAATAATGTACCTGTAACAACACCCCACGGACACCTCCCTGACCAGACCCTTTCATTAGGGTGGGGCTGGAGTCACTCCTTCTCATCAGAAAAGGGGTGTATCAGGTAAGACCAACACCCATTTTCCTGCCTGAGAAGTCGTGACTCCAGTGCATGGGACTTACCCAAGCTGTCAGTCCTCATGGGTGGGAAGCCGTCTGGTCATCTCCTTCAGGCGTCTCTACCACACGTTGTAGTACTCTCCGACCAAAGGCTGCCTCAGCCGATGCATATGCGTCAATCCGATAATGACGTATAAAAGGTGACGGAGTCGACCAGGTCGCTGCCCTGCAAATCTCCTCCACCGACGCTTGTGTGGCCCATGCGGCCGATGTGGCCGCACTCCTCGTTGAATGTGCTGTAATAGCCTTAGGCCTTGGTAAAGCCTGAGCCTCGTAGGCTCTAGCTATGGTGGCTCTGAGTAACCTGCCCACCGCCGAAGCGGAAAGCTTCTGTCCCATGGTGGATGGTTGGAATGACACAAAAAGTGCCTCTGTCCGTCGGAAAGCCCTAGTTCTTTTGATGTAAACCCTCAGAGCCCGTCTTACATCCAGAGTGTGCCACACACGTTCCTTCGCGTGTGATGGATTAGGACAAAAATCCGGAAGAACCAACTCCTGGGCCCGGTGGAACCAGGAGTTGACCTTCGGCACAAAGGTTGGGTCCAAACGCAAAACCACTCTATCGGAGTGGAACACACACAAGTCTTCTCGCACCGAGAGTGCGGCCAGTTCCGAAATCCTGCGGGCCAATGTGATGGCTACCAAAAACAGCGTCTTGTAAGTCAAAAAACTGATGTGAACTGTCCTAATCGGTTCAAAGGGAGCCTTGCAAAGTGCCTGCAAAACCTTCTGAAGGTCCCAGGTGGGATAACGGTGAACCACTGCCGGTCTCAGGTTGGTCGCCCCCTCAAAAACCTCTTTACCTCTGGGTCCTTTGTCACCGACCGCCTACCCGCAGAACCTAACACTGACGCTATCACTGCCACCTGCCTGCGTAATGTCCCTGGTGCCAGCCCTTTCTTCAACCCAGCCTGCAAAAACTGCAACAATTGTGGAACCTTTACCTTGGTTGGCTGAATGCTTCTACCAGTGCACCAAATCACAAAGGTTCTCCAAGTGGAATCATAAATTCGTGTAGTAGACGGTCGTCTAGCCGCCTGCATTGTTGTTATCACATCTGAGGGAAATTTCCGTCTTTCTAGCAGTCTCCGCTCAACAGCCACGCGGTCAAGTGCAACCACTGGGGACCCGGGTGATGAACCGGTCCCTGACTGAGAGACACCCTGTCGGGTGGAATCCTCCATGGTGTGGCGACCGACAGACGTACCAGATCCACGAACCACAGCCTTCTGGGCCAGTATGGTGCCACCAGAATAACCTGTGCCCTGGTCTGCAGAATCCAACCAATTACCCGAGGAAGGATAGCCATCGGCGGGAAGGCATATAGTAGACCCCTGGGCCAAGGAAGACGGAGGGCGTTTACCCCTTCCGCCCCTGGTGCTGGGGACCTGGAGAAATACCGAGGAAGTTGATGGTTCACTGGAGATGCGAAGAGATCGATGACCGGCTGTCCGAATCGCCTCACAATCTCCTTGAATAACTCCGGATCCAGTCTCCATTCTGCAGGATCCAGAGGTGCCCTGCTCAACCAATCTGCTCTGACATTGTCTATCCCGGCAATGTGTTCCGCCCTGATGGAAATCACATTGCGCTCGGCCCAGCGACAAAGGCGATCCGCCTCCGCCATGAGCCCCCTGGATCGAGTGCCTCCCTGCCTGTTGATGTGGACCTTCACTGTGATGTTGTCTGTCAGGAGAAGCACATGTCGATCCCTCAAACAGTGCCTGAATGTCTGAGTGCTAACCTGGCCACTCTCAGCTCCAGCCAATTTATGCTCCTCTTTGTCTCCCCCCTTGACCAAGAGCCCTGGATCACCTGGTCCTGACAATGAGCCCCCCAGCCTATCAGACTGGCGTCTGTTGTCACCGTGATGCGGTCCTGTTCCAAAAAATGGCAGCCCCTTTCCATGTTCCTGGACTTCCACCAGCGTAGAGACATTAGAACGTCTCCCGGGACCCTGACCTTGAACTGTGACGTGTCCCTGCCTGACCTCTGAAATGGTAACATGAACCATTGTAGAGGCCTTGCATGAAACCTTGCCCATGGGACCACCTCTATGCAGGAAATCATCTTGCCCAGCAGAGATGAGAGTAATGCAAGCGGAACTCTCCTCTGTGAGCGAATCTGCACTACCAGGTCCTTGATGCTCTGAAGTCTGTCTGGGGACAGGAAAACTTGACCCTTCAGCGTATCTATTACTGCCCCTAAATGTAACAGCCGGTTCGTGGGAATGACGTGACTCTTTCCCATGTTTATGGAGAAACCATGAGTCTGCAGACAAAGTATCGTCTCCCTCAAATCTTCTATTGCCTGTCTGTGAGAGACTGACTGCACCAAAATATCATTCAGGTAGGCCTGAATCCATATTGGACGAGCCCTGAGAAGCGCTCCTAACGCCGCCAGGATCTTCGTAAAAACCCTGGGGGCCGAGGCAAGGCCGAATGGAAGCGCTCGGTATTGCAAATGCTTACCGTCGTAAAAGAACCTAAGGAACCTCCTGTGCTTCCGATTTATCGGAACATGAAGGTATGCCTCCGTAAGGTCTATGGAGGTCAAGAAGTCCCCCTTCCGGACATTCGTAAGGATTGACCGCAGGGAGTGCATCTTGAACCTCCGATACTTCACATACCTGTTCAATCCTTTCAGGTTGAGAATTGGTCGCAGCCCCCCCGAGGCCTTCTGGATGACGAACAACATTGAGTAATAACCGCTCCATTGTTCGTAAACCGGAACGGGCTCCACCGCTCCGATGTTCAGCAAGTGCTGAACCGCAGTGTCCATGATCTCTCTTTTTGTCACATCTTGAGACCTGGGACATCGAAATAAGACCGTCGGAGGGGGTGCAAGAAATTCTAGTGAGAGACCTGATGAAATGGTCTCCCTTATCCATAGATCGGAGGTGGTTTTCTCCCACTGGTCGGCGAACAGCCCTAGACGGCCACCAATGGGAGCCTGATGCCTGCCGTCAGCGGTGTCTGCAGAAGGAGCGGTTGCCCCTTCCCCGAAAAGGACGCCGTGACTGACCGCGGGACCTGCCTTTGTCAGAGGACCCCTCCTCTGAGTGATGATAGTGGCCCCACTGACCTCCCTGTGTTTGAAAACCTCTCTGATATCTGCCAAAGGCCGACCCCCAATAGGGACGAAAATAAGACTTCCGAAAGGAGGGGGAAAACCTTGTATCCCCTCTCCTTGACAAGGCAGTCAACACCTTCTTCTTCCCCTTAGTTTCCGTCAACACGGGCTCCAAAGCCTCACCAAACAACTTTGCACCTTTAAATGGCACAGAGGCCAATCGCCATCTGCGCTTTGTGTCTGCCTGCCAATTTTTTAACCAAAGAAACCTCCGTGCTGTGACCGAGGATGCAATCGACTTTGTCACATATTTCGCGGAGGACGTAGTGGCATCCGCTGTGTATTCCACAGCTGCCACTATCTTGTTGAAATCCTGATGAGTCCTCAGATCGGTCACCGGCACTTTCTCCTGCATTTGTTTAAGCCACAGGAGGACAGCCCTGCTGAAGAAGGATGCTGCTGTGGCCACCCTTATACCCCAGGCTGCCGCCTGATGCGTCTTCGTGAGGGCCTGCTCCAACTTCCGATCCTCTGGCTTCAAAACTTCCTCAGGTTCAACCAAGGTGGCCGAAGAGGAAGCAAGGGCCAAAACCGGGTCATCCACCTCAGGCACTCTCAGGAGGTCCATCAGGTCAGAAGCCATGTTAAAAAACCGTCTCTCAAGGGAGGACATGTTCGGTAATGCGGCCAGGGCTTCCCACTGTTTCTTAATCATATCTAGAAATAATTTAGGAGCAGGAACTGTCTCCGTCTCCACCGTTGGTTCAGAAAAAAGCATGTCTGCAGGGTCCTGCTCTGGACAGGCGCCTTGTTCCCCTATGAGTTAACCCTAACCCTAACCCTAACCCATTCTAAACTATCCATTATTATTCTTAAATTGTTTCTAATTTGTCTGTCTGGGAGGAATCCATTTTGGTCTGAATGTATATAATCATTCAAAATTTTCTGTAATCTGTTGGCGATAATAGTAGCAAATATTTTATAATCTACATTTAACAGAGAGATTGGTCTATATACCAGCCTAGGATCCGTATCCTCCTTCGGGATTAGCGAAATTAGTGTTTCCCTCCATGTATCTGGCATTTTAGCTGACGTTAATACCTCATTAAATAAATCAACCATTATTGGTCCTATTTGTTCTTCTATTGTCTTATAGAATTCTGCTGGAAAACCATCAGGGCCTGGTGTTTTATTACTTTTCTGGGATCTAATTGCTTGATTTAGTCCATCATAGTTATATCCTTAGTCAGCATTTCTTTCAATTCTTCTTTTATTTCTCGAGTTCTTTTTTCCTTTAGATAGTTTCTAATCTGATCCACATCTATTTTTTCTTTCTTATAGAGATCTTCAAAATATTTATGTGCAATCTCTTTTTTCTTTTCTATTGTATATTGGTTTTCTTCATTTTCATCTTGTAATTGGTAGATGGTTCTTCTCTCTCTCTCTTTTTTGAGCTTATAAGAGAGCCATCTTCCTGGTTTATTTTCTTGTTCAAAGTGTATTTGTTTGGTTGCTTTCAGATTTCTGACCAGTTCTTCCTGCTCTACTAAATTGAGTTTGTGTTTATAAAGAATCAGTTGTTCTTGTAGTTGGGAGTTTAATGGGTTATTCTGTAGATTAGTCTCTAATTTTTTGATTGTTTGAAGTAGATTATTTTGTTGGGCATATTTTTCTTCGTTCTTTTTTGCAGTAAAGAATATTATAACTCCCCGAATCACAGCTTTCATAGTATCCCATAGGTTTTGGGTCCATGTATATTGATTATTATTTTCTTTAAAATAAAAATTTAGTTCTTCCTTAATTTTCTTAGTAAATTCCTCATCTTTCAATAATTGAGTATTTAGTGTCCATCTTCTCTTTGTTTTTTTCCCCTTCCAGCTAATTCTAAGCGGGTTGTGGTCTGCCCATGAATTCAGTAAGATTTCTACTTCTGCCACTTCTTCTATTAGGTCTCCACTCATCCATGCCATATCAATGCGTGATCAAGATTTATGGGGGTTCGAATAAAAGGTGAATTGTCTTTTTTCTGGGTTTAGTGTTCTCCATATAGCTATTAAATTTAATTCTTTAGTCATTTCTACAAATATTTTTGGTAATTCTCTTTTTCCCCCACTGTCTTATTCCCCCCATTGTAGTCTTTTTGATAGTCTGTTATCGCATTGAAATCGCCTATCATGGATATGTTTTCCTTTTATAATTCAATAATTTGGTCATATATGACAATCCACTGATTTTTTTAAGCTCATAGTCAAAGGCAGTAGAATGCAGGAACCAAGTCTGATCAAATGGGGCCATGTACAAAGAAACATCTGTCCTGCCTGGTCACCATTCAGAAAGGTCCAACATTTAGCCTTCGATACTGAAAAAAATCTGATGAATTTCAGACCAGGATCCTGTTAGGACCACTTTGAATCCTGCTGTGTGCTATGCTTGACATAGAAACATAGAATAACAGAGTTGGAAGGGACCTTGGACCAACCTCCTACTCAAGCAGGAGACCGTATACCATTTCAAACAAGGGGCTGTCCTGTCTCTTCTTAAACACCTCCATCAATGGAGCACTCTCAACTTCTTAAGGTAAACTGTTCCCCTGAATTGCTTTCAATATTATGAAATTTCTTCTTAGTTCTAGGTTGCATCTCTCCTTGATTAGGTTCCACCCATTGCTTCTTGTTCTACCCTCAGGTGCTTTGGAGAATAGTTTGACTCCCTCTTCTTTGTGGCAACCCCTGAGAAATTAAACAGAAGCTGTTTTCAAACAGGAAGACGAGTAGAGAAGCAAATGGTTAACTAAACAAGAAGGATAGGGTCACACAAGATACTAAGCCATAGAAACACAAAACAAGATTAAAACAAATTGAGTGTATTTTTTCAAGTTGGACTCGGGGCACATACTGAGCAAAACAGATATTCTGCATAGATGCCCACTAAGATTTCAACTGACCTGCTGAAATTTGTTGCACAAACAGACACAGATTGCTATCTTGCTTTGGGCTAACACTTCCTCCTTGGAATGGTCTTCTCCCAAAGTTGGGCAACTGTTGAAGGCTATTCATGACTTTATAAAGGTCTTTCCTTGTGGAACCTATGGACCACTGGTTGGATTTACTTCTCTTTTCCCCCTCTATCCTTTTTCAATAAAACATTATTCTTAACTGTTTTTAATCATTGCTGTTTTAAGATGCTTTGAGATGGATTGATAGGGAAGTATGCAGACAATGAATCAGTAACTGAAGAAATTCATATGGGGAACTTCCTCTCTAAGGATCTGTGGACTGAGTAACAAGCAATAGTAATTACCTGCCATGACTGGACATTTGAGATCCTCTTTCCAAGCCTCATCATGGTCGGTTGGGCTCTGGATCCATGCATTGCATGTAATGCATGTGCCACAGCATAAATGGCATTATAGATATTGTAACTTTCACCTGTCATACTTGTTTCAAAAGTGTAATTTGGCAAATTCTGCACATTCTCCTTTCCTGTACATTGTTTTTTCCCCTTTGGATGGGTCTTGCCTGGTTCGTGGATAATGCAGTGAAAGACATGTTCCCACCACTCTGGGAGCAAGACGTCTCCTTGGGGGTTCAAAGGATCTAAAGACAAGAGGAAATGGCTAAATTCGGAGACATCCTCTGTATGATCCCTAAAATGAAGATTCCATGGAGAGGCTTTATCATTTTCAATACATCGTCAGATTCTACAACACTGAATTTCCAATGTGAAGTTAAGATCCAAACTTTCAGAATTGGTGTTCTGTTTAACATTTCATTAGCACCCAGAGACAGCTGTACGTTCAAAGCACTGATGGAGTCCCCGAACAGAATGAACACTTCAATTTTAGACCATGTTTGGAAAAGGTGAAATAATTTTCTCATTATAATATGAGTGTCTTCCAATTTGAACTTTTCAGTGAAGGCCAGGCAGATCTCCTTCTCCTGGAGCATTGGCGTCAGAGTTGAGATGAAATGTTCTCCCCTGTCATCTTCTGGGGCCAGAAGACCAACCCAGTTCCACTGGAAGTACAGGAGCAGCTGCACTAAACCCACATACTGAGGAGATTCCTTGGGATTAATCCAGATGAAGGAAGGATAAACTCTTCTCTCCCCCCGAGAGAACTCAAAGCCAACACCGAGCTGGAAAAAATAAGATTCTTTTTTCAAAGACAAAGTAAAAGTTGATGGTCAGCTTAGGGGTCACCATTGTGTGCTTAATGGCCCCAGTATTGAAGCTGACTCATTTGAGCGGCAAGCTTAACCTCCTTCCCTTCTTAGGAAGAGCCACCAGTTACCCATTTTTATTGGTTGTGGTACGTCAGAAGACAAGAGAAGAAACCAGCAACCTGATACAAAGAATGAATGGTACTAAAATGATGTCTACCCGTTTATGAAATATAAACTAAGAGTCACATGCTCATGATGCCCCCAGCCTCAAAAATTAGTATGCTTCTGATCTTTGTCTACTCCATACTGTATCCAAGAGAACTCTCTTACCTGTGGGACCTTAAAGATGCTGAAGATGGAGGCCATCAGCCTTGAGGATTTGGCGCTGAGACCACCAATGACGGACAGCAGAGTGTCCTGCAGGTCACATTTGTACCCTGGAACCACTTGGCCTCGTGAGGAGAGCAGGGAGAGGCTGTTTAAGGAAATTAACTTCGCCTGGAAATGGGCATACGTATGGAAGCCAAGTGTAATGTTTGGGAGGAGAAGCAAATCTCTATTGACCTGGGAGACGGCAAACGTCAATGCAAGGAACTGCTGGTAATTACCGGGTATGAACCTGTAGTGGGAAAAACATTGGAGAAGATTACAGAAAAGCTTGGGTGTGGTGGTACTGATGCCTCACTGTTTTAGCTTTTTTCCAAAGGATCTCCCTTGGCTAAACTTGGATGGCTTTGTGAGAAAGGCGACAAGCCTTTCCCTCCATATCATGGACGGTTTTATAGCCCTCTATTATCCCTCCCATCTTCACTTTGCTCCAGTGGCTGAAATCCTTTCCAACTGCTCCTCTTTCATCCTAATAATTTAAGGTCTCTTCTGTAGCAGCTTCTTGAGGTGAGCGTAGAACTAAAATGTGGTGGTGGTGGTGGGTCACCTCACTGATTTACTGGAGACCATTATACACGAGCAATCCTGATTCCAACACTGAGAAGGATTTTTGTAACTCCTGAACACTGGAAGAGGATTGAGTTGCTATTTGAGTTTTCTAACCACAAGTTACTATTCAGATTAATATTATAATTTGAGTTCTTCATTTTTGCTGCTTACCATCTTTCTTGTGAAGAGGTTGAGAATTCCGCCCTGTTTTAACAGCTTGCTATTTTATTGAGAAAAGCACAAAATGTGCACTACACTAGGACAGTACAAAATACTGGAATAATGATTTCTGAAAGGAGTCCCCGAATTTAAAGCAAAGAGAACATTCGTCTGCAAGTTTTTCCTCCAACTTAAACTTACGTAGTGTATACAGGGAGATTCACTGTATCAAAGTCTGGGGCAGGACTCTTAAAAATAGTTCCAAAGGGCAAATTCCCACCAATAATGAGATCACCAGGCCTATAGTAGCTTTCTTTTAAGTTAATATAATCCTTGCACACACAAATGGTTTGCAGCCTCTTTGCTATAGTTGGAGCCAGGAGCCAGAAGAGCATCAGCATCAGCAGTAGCATAACTCCTTCCCGGTCATTCTTATCATCTTCCCTCCTAGAACAGAAATCAAGGTTTATGCAGCAACTGAATTGAAGGTTGCTTCTCAAATCTCCCTGGAATTTTAGCAGATCAGACACCACCTGCGCCACCTGGATGGCACCAGGACAAATTTATATCAACTATCCTTCCTTTTACCTGTTTTTGGGCCATGACCATGGAGAAAACAAAGGCACATGAGTCTCTTCAAACCCAGGAGTTAGATCTTTGCAAGGCAGGCTAAGGTGACACGTTCTGCCCCCCATCTGGTGATCTCAAAGATATTTTTTAAAGCAACTTTTATCCTGGAAGATCTTTGTGTCTAGAAATCCACAGGGGATACATGGAGAATCACTGTTTTTCTGATAATTATATTGTCCTTAAAGACTTTGTCCTTTCCCCTTAGCAACAGCTTCTCTTCATGCAGCAGAATGGAAAACATGTTTGTGTCTCTTCTTGTAATTCTTCTTGTAATTCACAGAGCAGATGGTCATGAGGAAGTTGTAGATTTGACCTCCATGAAACTGACCCCCCTGGAAACAAGAGGGTGTTTGGCCTGGGCCATAGTTGGTCAGCTAGAATGAGTGCTAATGGGGTTTGGTGGCACGTGAGAATCAATTGTACCCTGGTAACTGTGAGCAATGCTTGGATGGAAGAACTAGTTTATTTGTACCACATGGCAGTAGATGAAATTAGAACCTGGAATAACAAAGAATAGGTGCATATTGTTATGGTTCTCTCCTTTATCTGAAGGTGGTTCCACTCAGTGGTGGTTGGTAGGAAGATATTTTATTTATTTTATTTATTTATTATTTTGATTTTTATACCGCCCTTCTATTTTGATACTTAGACTCTAGAAAGAGTGTAGAGAAGAGCAAGAAAGATGATGAGGTGCAGTGTTGGGCTGCAAATAATTTAACAAACGGTTCTTCCTAATGATTGGCTGGGTGGGCGTGGCTTGGTGGGCCATGTGACTGAGTGGGCATGGCCAACTCTGCGTCATTCGCATGGGTGGTGCTTGTATGAGCCAGGCGAGGTTGAGGGAGGAATTCAGGGGTCTTGTTGTGACTCCGGACCCTGAGCCTGTCCTCATGGAGGAGGATGACTCGGAAAGTGAGGGAGAAGAGCCGACAAGGCCTCCCTCTCCAGGTCCCTCCTTCCTAGCAATGCCTCAAGTGCCGGCGGAAGGCCAGGAAGAGGGTGTGTTGGAGCCCCCACAGATAGTGGACGAGGAGGACCAATCCTTGATTGACCCTAGGCAGCATCGGAAAGAGAGGCGTGCGCAGCAGAGGAAGAGGTGTGGCAGGCCCAGAGAGTGCTGAGTCACTGAGCCACACCCCATAAAAGCGGGTGGGGTTGCCATTGGGCCCTTCTGACAGACAAAAGCTACTAAGTGTGAACTGCATCGTGTGAGCTTCAGACAGTTTTTGGATTTAAGGCTTGGATTTTCGTGAGTAACTCTTGACCATTCTTTAGACTCCCAGTTGCTCCAGCAATGGACTGTAAACACGCTGAGTCTTGATAAGAAACTTGGCTGGCACTTGGAGAGCAGCTGCCAGAACTTTCCTCTGCCAAAGGAAACCAGGCCAACTTGTAAATAAATTGCTGGCAGACATCCTTCGGCGCTTGTGTTTTCTTAGGTGAGATGGGAGGGACAGAACAGGTCTCTAGTGAGGAAGGGTGGGAGGAAAGAAAGATCCAACATGTGTGTGTGAGAGAAAGAAAGAAGGAGGGAGGGAGAGAGAGAGAGAGACCACACCGCTGCCAGCCCTGATATAACTCTCTGAGATTGGATATCTCTCTCTCCCTCTCCCTGCTTTAGGCTTTAGGCAGGCTTAGAAAATCTGCCAGGCAGAGGGAAAATGCATGTACTATGGCATGCTATGGATGCCATTTGCTCACCCCTTTACCTGGCTCTCCTCCTTTCACTGTCTCCTCGGTGCTTGCTAAATTGCTTGCACTCTCCCTCCCCAGTCTATCTTGACGCAGGTGGGAGCTCACAATTGCCCTTTGCAAGCACGCTGTCGGTAAAGCTGGGCATCAGTGAGAGCTGGCTTTTTGCCTAGGTTTGTCCAGCTGTTGGTGGGAAAATGGCTTCCTCCCCAAGCCCCCATCTGTTTTCCCCCAACAGCTGGACAAACCTAGGCAAAAAGCCAGCCCTCACCAGTGTCTTGCATGTACCGGCCCTTGAAGCTGCCATTTAAAGAAAGAAAAGGATGTTTTTGGTACCCAGAGGTGTCATCATTGGGAGGGTGAATCACCTGTGGAAATGACTTAATTGCAACCCTACGATATGCTCGGGAGCGAGGGGTGGGGTCTCCAGGCCATTGGTGGTATTCAGCCAGTTCTATCCAGTAGTGGTGGCTGCGGGAGGCTCCGCCCACCCAGCCGGATGTCGTCATGTCCCATTTTTGATGCTCTGAGCATGCATAGAAGGTCCTGCACATGTTCAGAGGTGGTGTGCGTGCTCCCATTTGGGAACCGGTAACGAAGGTAAGTGAATACAACCACTGCTCCAGGCTCTAAATAAGGTTCCTGTCAGGGTTCTAAGGAACACCCCCAATGAAATAAAGCTCTGAGGCTTGAGGTTCCTCAAAGTTCTAATTTATTAGAGATGTCATGTTGGCACAGCTGGGAAAACCCAAAACTGAAAGCTTCCAGGTTTTCCACACCCAGTTGACAGTTCACAGCCCTGCCCCACACCCTCAAGTTCATCACATTGTCCAATCAACTCTTCACACTCAATTGGATACAATCTTCAGGCAGTCTCCATCAGACACAGGCAAAAGTCCTTGAATATGGAATGTTGTTATGACTAAGTTTCTACCACTCCAACAACAACCCCCTCCCAACTTCTCCAGCTAAAATATGTGGCAGTTAAGAAGCAAGAAAGAAAATCGCCTTCCAAAACTGACAGTTCCTTTTACACCTAAGTCCTACAACCCTGCCCACCTCTCTGACTCACTCACCCTCAAGTTCCCATTGCATCCAGTATCACTGTTGGGGCTTCATGCTTTTTCGCCATTTCTGATGGAGCACTCCACCGTGCTCCAAAGCCTGTTGGCCTTGCTTCCTCCCTTGTGGAGAGGCCAAAATGCAGTGAGCAGAGGGTGACATTGTGTGCATTTCCCCCCCCCCCAGTGCCATATGTAGACCATGAAGTCACTGAAGCCTGGGTTGTCAGGGATGGGTGGTGGTGGGAGCATGCCCATGCAGGCAGGATCCTCACTGCTGGCAAGCAGTGGCTTCATTGGGGTGGTTTTAATGACCAAGACCAAGTCGCAGTTTGGGAGCTTCTTGGACAAACAATAATTCTTGGACAAACAATCATTTGACGACTGTCTCCAGGAGAGCTTTTTATCAGGTCCGCCTGATTCGCCAGTTGCGCCTCTTCCTTGACCGGGATGCCCTATGCATGGTCACTCATGCTCTTGTTACCTCGCTTGGATTACTGCAATGCTGTCTACATGGGGCTCCCCTTGAAGAGCACCTGGAGGCTCCAGTTGGTCCAGAATGCAGCTGCACGGGTGATAGAGGGAGCCTCTCGTGGCTCCCATGTAACACCACTCCTGTGCAGGCTGCACTGGCTACCTGTGGTCTTTCGGGTGCACTTCAAGGTTTTGGTTACTACCTTTAAAGCGCTCCATGGCTTAGGGCCAGGCTACTTACGGGACCGCCTACTGCTACCGAATGCCTCCCACCAACCCGTACTCTCGCACAGAGAGGGACTTCTCAGGGTGCCGTCTGCCAAGCAATGTCGGCTGGCGACCCCGAGGGGAAGGGCCTTCTCTGCGGGGGCTCCCATCCTCTGGAATGAACTTCCCCCTGGACTTCATCAACTGCCGGACCTTCGGACCTTCCGCCGCGAGCTGAAGACCTATCTGTTTATTCGCGCAGGACTGGCATAGGATTTTTTAAATAGTTTTAATATTTGATATAAATTTTATAAATTTTATGGGGTTTTTATGATTTTATATGTTTTAATCCGGCCTTATGTTTAATAAGTTTTTTAATTATTAATTAATTAAATATAATTAAATTAATTAAATATAAATAAATTAATTATTTGTATATTATTGCTGTTTTATCTTGGCTGTAAACCCCCCTGAGTCCTTCGGGAGAAGGGCGGTATAAAAATCCAATAAATAATAAATAAATAAATAAATAAATAAATAAATAAATAAATAAATAAATAAATAAATAAATAAATAAAAATGGAGTGGAGGCCTGAGGGAAAGCGCCTAGTCCAGGCACACAGCCTTCCATGGCAGACCCCTTTGTTTCAGATAAAGCTTGTGACAACCTGATCTGGAAGGCTTCGAGGGGTTCTAGAGTTTTCATGCACCTCTGCCAGCCCAAGCGCCCTGTCTTGCTGCACCACAGTGGACTTGGCCTCATGTGGGACCCAAGGCAGATGGAAGGACGAGCAGGCCCACCGTGCTCGGCTGAAGGGTTTGGGCAACCTCGGGGTGGCTGGGGTGGCTGGGGCCTGCTCACCCTCCCATCTGCCTCGGGTCCCTCATCCAGCCCGCGACAGGACACACTGCTTCCAGGCCAGCAAACAGGGAGGGAAGCAAATGAGAGAAGCAAACAGTGAGGGAAGCAAACAGGGAAAGGAAGCAGTTGGAGAGGGACTCAAATGGGGAAAGGAAGCAAACAGGCGAGAGAAGCGAATGGAAGAGGGAAGCAAATGGGCGAAGAACAGCTGAGCCGTGGGCATGAGGACAAGCATGAAGGCAGGTGTTGTGCCTCGTCCTCCCTCCTCTCCTCAGCCAGGCCCCTCCAGTCTCCTCCCGGGCCTGCTATCAGATTCGGAGTCTGATAATGAAGATGAACGGCCTGTCATGCCTCCAGCCCCTGGCCCTGGCCCCATGCCCGGACAGGATGTCAGGAATGAACAGATAAGCCCAAGACAGCTTACTCATAGAGTGTGTGTTCCTTCGATGCAGCCGTCAGAGCAGGAGGTCAGCCAAGTGGTGCAATTACCCGGACCTGCTCCTTCTGACCCCTCCCTTTCTCAGATGCCGACAGTAGAAACTGCTGAAGGGAATTCAAAGTGGGAGGATCCTCGCTTCCAGAGATCTGAGAGGTGACATCAGCAGAGGAAGGGAGGGGCAGGCCTGGATAAATGCTGAGTCATGGAGCCACACCCCACAGCCTATATAAAGGACCTGCTTGAGTCAAGCAACTTTGAGTCAAGCAAAGTCTCATTTAGTTTGCTGAAGTCACACCTTGGATTCCTGCCTGCCCTGAGAAATCTGAAAGGAATTTGGCAAAACTGCAGAGGCTTCGTGGCCACACTTGATACGGACTTCCTAGACCCGGTCGTCGGAGGGGGAGGGGGACACAACAGCAGGTGAGGGAGGAAAACAGGCGAAGAGCAGTTAGGTCATGTGCATGAGGACAAGCACAAAGGCCAGCGAGGCAAGAAAAGGAGTGGCTGGGAGGGTAGGGTGGGATCACTTTCCTCTCCACCTACTTGAGCACCAAAGGGAAGTCCATGGTGGCTGTGGAGATCTTCTCCATTTTGGCCTCTGGAGCTGCTCTCTTGGCTTGTATTTCCCCCCCTCCCAATGCTACATTATTCTACTGAGGCCCCATTTTAATTGTAGAGAAAATATGATAAGAAACAAGAATCTGTAACTAATGTAGGAATGGGCTACATTTATATTTGTTTTTGAGGCATGCTTAGGATGTGATGACATTTTTAAAAAATTATGAAATAATCAAGCATCCTCCATTGTGCATAGTGTCTCTTGAGCATATAATAACTTTGCTGTAATTGTTGTATATAAGTCTTCCAGGATTTTGTAGTTGCCTATCCATTTGTGTAAGTAAAATCTGTTTTATATTAATGTTTATTTATTTATTTATTATTTTTTTATTTATTTTTATTTGTCGTAACAATATATACAAGCATTGCATAAAGGATTATATAATATATAAACATATATATGAGGAGAAATGAGGTACTATAAACATATATATACATAGGGGAAGAAACAATAGGACAGGAACGGTAGGCACGTTTGTGCTCTTATGCACGCCCCTTAGAGTCCCCTTAGGAAAGTGGTGAGGTCAACCGTGGACAGTTTTTGAGTAAACCCTTTGGGGTTATGAGAAGAGACCACAGAGTCAGGTAATGCATTCCAAGCATATACAATTCTGTTACAGAAATCGTGTTTTCTGCAATCTAAACTGGAGCGGTTGACATTGAGTTTAAATCTGTTGGTAGCTCTTGTGATATTGTTATTGAAACTAAAGAAGTCATTGACAGGAAGGACATTACAACGGATGATTTTATGAGCTAAACCCAGGTCCTGTCGAAGGCGACAAAGTTCCAAGTTTTCTAGACCCAGGATATCAAGTCTGGTGGAATAAGGTATTTTATTGATTTCAGAGGAGTGGAGAACTCTTCTCGTAAAATACCTTTGGACACGCTCAACTGTGTTGATATCAGATATATGGTATGGGTTCCAGACAGGAGAGCAGTAATCAAGAATTGGCCTAGCAAATGTTTTATATGCTCTGGTCAGTAGCGTGGTGTTTTTTGAAAAGAAGCTACGTAGAATTAAGTTAACAACTCTTAGAGCCTTCTTAGCTATATAGTTGCAGTGGGCTTTGGCACTTAAATCGTTAGATGTAAAAACTCCAAGGTCTTTGACAGGGTGGGGGTCATCTGCGAGGCAATGTCCATCAAGCATGTACTTTGTGATTGGGTTCTTTCTTCCAATATGCAAGACTGAGCATTTACTGGTTGAGATTTGTAGTTGCCAAATTTTAGACCAAGCAGTTAGATGATCAAGGTCCTTTTGAATTGTGGATGTATTGTCAGTGGTGTTGAAAAGTTTGACATCATCAGCAAAGAGAACACAGTTACTTGAGATATGATTACAAAGATCATTTATGTATATTATAAAGAGAGTTGGTCCAAGAACGCTACCTTGAGGAACACCACTCTTGACAGGAACAGGATTTGATAGAGCATTACCAATTTTAACTATTTGTTGTCTGTTTGACAGAAAAGCAGATATCCAGTTGTGTAAGGGTCCTGAAATGCCATAGGATTTTAATTTTAGGAGAAGTTTATCATGTACTACTGAGTCAAAAGCTTTACAGAAGTCTATGTATATTGCATCTATTGATTTACCTAGATCAAGATTTGTAGTCCATAGGTTTTTACAGTGGAGAAGTTGTAAATTGCATGATAATTCTTTCCTGAAGCCAAATTGTTTATTTGAGAGAAGGTTGTGTATTTCTAAGTGCAAGGTAATGGATTGGTTGATGATGGATTCCATTACCTTGCAGGCGACGCAACATAGGGAGATTGGTCTATAATTATCAACTAAGCTGGGGTCGCCTTTTTTGAAAACTGGAATGACTGTGGCTAGAGACCAGAGATTGGGAAGGGAACTGGTTGTAAAAGTTTTATTAAAGATTATACTTAGGGGTTCTGCTAAATTACTAGAGAGTTTTTTTAAGAAGTAAGCACAAAGTCCATCAGGTCCAATGGATAGAGATGGTTTCAAGTTACAAAGAGCTTTACCAACATTTTTTTCTGTAAAATCTATAATTGTTAAGTCGTCATACTCATTGCTTGTACGATTTGGGAATGTGGGATGAGTGCCATCACTGTTGACAAAAACTGAGCCAAAGAATTTGTTAAAGAGGTTTGCTTTAGTTACTTCGTTATTGTATTCATTGCCGTTAGAATCTTTTAGTGGTGGCATGGATCTAGAGTCTTTAAGCTTGTTGTTGACAAAATTATAGAAGGCACGACTGGAATTAGTGCGCAGAAGATCCTCTTCTTGCTTGGTGTGGTAATTTGTGCATTCAGTTTTTATTTGGTTGCATATAGTTCTGTAGCGATTTTTAAAATTGGCTACATAGCCCTTTTTGTTTCTTTTCCAGAGGGATTTTTTTTTAGATTGAAGCTTTTTTATTGATATGGGTAGTTTGCTTTTCCTGATCTTGGTGGTAGTTTGTGGTACATGTAGTTTGATAACTCTGTTGATTTCAAGTAGGAAAACTCTATAGTGGTCTTCAGCAGTTATACAGGATGAGAACAGATTTAGCCAGTCCAGAGATGAAAGATCATTGTTTATAAGGTCATAATTGGCTTTTTTGAAGTTGTAGATGGGAATGCTATTGATATGACGATTTAAGTGACGACGTATATTAAGATGGAAGTCAATCATGCAATGATCACTGTTGGAAAAGGGTTCTCTTATTTGTAGTCCATAAATGGTATTGTTGTTGTTGCAGAAGATGAGGTCAAGGCAGTTGTTTAGTCTTGTACTGTTAGTTACAAGTTGTTCAAGACCTAGGTTTGTAACAGCGTTGTATATTGTAGTGTGGATTGGATCAGTTGTACTTTCGTTTGTTATCCAGTTGATGAGAGGTAAATTTAGGTCACCCAGGAAGATGAGTGGATATGGGCAAGAGGCAGCCCATGTTAGTAGTGAGGTTAAAATATTAGCATGAGTAATGTCGTAGTCAGGGGCTCTGTAGCATAGAATGAATCGAAGTGTGGTATTAGATGATAGGTCACATACAATAGTTTCAGGAAGAGAAAGTTTGTGTGCAACTTGAATGTTTTTTAGATTCAGTGACTTTTTATAGAAAATAGCCACTCCACCACCTCTTCGGTTTTCACGATCTGAACGGTGAACTTGATATTCTTTGTTTAAAATGATGAAATCAGGGATGGATGAAATTAGCCATGTTTCACAAATAAATATAATATCAAATGTACCACTGTTTAGCAGGAGGATAAGTTCAGGTAATTTGGTAACAATACTTCTTGCATTCATCAATTTACATTTAAAATCTGTAAAGAGAGGTGTTAAAGAGGTAAGGGGCGTGCATACCTAGTTTTGAATGTTAGTTGGTTGAGGGATATGTATAACTGGTGGTTGTATAGGAGGTTGGATGGGTGGATGGATGTTTTGGGTGGTGAGTGTTTGGATGTTGTGTACTTAACTGTTTGTTGATATGGTTGGTTGGATGGATGGTTGAAAGGTTGGTTGGATGGTTGGTTGGAAGGTTGGTTGGATAGATGTTCGGATGGCTGGCTGAATGGTTTGTTGGATGGCTGATTGGATGACAGTTTCGATGGATGGTTGCTACATAGTAGAGAAATTAAGACCTAAGCAATGCAGCCTTAAGGAAAAGGAAGAAACGGAATACTTTTTAACAGGGGACTCATTTTTATCCATGTACAGCCAATAAAAACAGAAGTTAGAAACATGGAAACATAAGAGAAGGACTAATTTTATAAGGAAGGCTTGCTAAAATGGATAAGCAAATATTATTACTATTATGTGACTAATACCAATGCAATGAACATAATTGTAAACATATTATTTCTCAAAATTCCTTGTACCCAGAGAACACATTGTTTGTTTAGAAATGGAATTTTTATATGTAATAAAACTTTTTTAAAAAGAGGGGGGGGAGGAATTTTCAGCTCACAGGGCCTGAGGTAATATTTATCAGATCATTCTCAAAGAAGCACCTGAAAACTAACACTTTCCCTCAGGGGTGGGTTTCAAAAATTTTTACTGCCCGTTCTCTGGGTGTGTTCTTTTTGTTCTTTTTTACTTTTGTCACTAGCCTTTGTTCATTGTGAGCCTTAGCTTTCCTCACTTCATCTTTACAGGCTCGGGTTATTTGCTGATATTCTGCCTTAGTTATTTGCCCCTCTTTCCACTTTTTATATGTGTCCTTTTTGTCTTTCAATTTGTCAGATAATTCTTTATGCATCCATGCTGGTTTCTTTTGAGATCTATTATTTTTCTTCCTCATTGGTATTGTGCTAGACAGGGCTTTTATAATCTCACTTTTCAAAATTTCCCAAGCTTCTTGAGTTGTTTTCCCCCTGAGGATTCTCATCCATTGAATCCTTCTCAAGCTCTCTCTGAGTTTATTGAAATTAGCTCTCTTGAAGTCCAAGACTCTAGTTTGACTTTGTTCTACTACTTGTGTTTGCATAACGTTGAATTCCAATATTGCGTGATCACTTGCCCCCAAGATTCCTACAGCTTCAACACCTTCTATCATTTCATCTCTGTTAGTGAGAATTAAGTCCAATATAGCTGATCCCCTTGTTCCCTTCTCTACTTTTTGGGAAACAAAGTTATCTGCTAGGTTTGTTAGGAACCTGTTGGATCTTCCACTTGGTGCAGAGTTTGTCTCCCAGTTGATGTCAGGGTAGTTAAAATCCCCCATTACTACTGTAATGTGCTTCCTACATACCTTAGTTAGCTGACTAGCAAAAAGTTCATCATTTTATGTGCTGCTATGTACGTATAATCTACTTATTCCATGGAAGCATTGGTATGAGTGGTCACAGTTACCAGGATATGACAGATTGTCGTGCGCCACCATGTCCATTATCTCTCATACTTTCTGACCAAACTGTGGCACAGGCCAACATAATGTATGCAGGGGCTCAGTTTTATATAGGTCAGATAGGCAATGTCACCATGACTCTCAAGTCCACCTGCTCTGTGCATTACAAGAAGAGACACAAACATGTTTTCCATTCTGGCGCATGAAACAAAGCTATTCCTGAATGGGTGGAACAAATTGTTTTGCCTTGCAATTATCAGAAGAATGGTAATTCTTCATGTATCCCCTATGGATTTCTAGACAGAAAAAAATCTTCCAAGATGAAACCTGCTTTAAAAAAAAAAATCTCTTGAGTTCTCCAGATGGGAGGCAGGAGATGTCACCTTAGCTGGTCTTGCAAAAAGCTCACACCGGAGTTTGAAGAGACTCACATGCCTTCGTTTCCTCTTTTGTCACATCTCAAACAGAGGTAAGAGGAAACACTGTTGATTTAAATCTGTCCTGGGGCCATTCAGGTGACACAGGTGGTATCTACTGCGCTGGTTAGAGTAAGTAGCTTGCTTAGGAATTAAGAACCATCCCCTTAAGAGATTCCTTTTAAGAAATGTAGTTTTATGTCACATCGTCACATCTGTGTTTCTGACTGGCCACTGGGTCAGACTTCTGATTGGCTGCGGGGCTAACTTGCTATGTGTAGATTAGTGGGGGGTTTTAAATTTCAGCCCTATCGGGAGCTGTTTGCTCCTTCAACATGGGGACAAACTATTTCGTTTCACCTACGTGAATTTGGAACAGACTATGTGTAACTCAGAAGAATCTCTTCAATGACTGCGAGTTATCATTTAGAGAATGCCTGACGAATAAAAGTAATCTGCAAGATATCCTTTCCATGGAGTTTATCTGTCTGTGCCAAGCAGTCTGCTGCTTGAAGCAGAATATCTACTGTGCTAAAGTTTTAGTGAGATTTCAGGAGCAACCATCAAATCAGTTGCTGCATAAACCTTGATTTCTGTTCTAGGAGGGAAGGTGATAAAAATGACCAGGAAGGAGTCATGCTACTGCTGATGCTGATGCTCTTCTGGCTCCTGGCTCCAACTACAGCAAAGAGGCTGCAAACCATGTGTTTGTTCAGGGATTATATCAACATAAAAGAAAGCTACTATAGTTCTGGTGATCTCATTATTGGTGGGAATTTGCCCTTTGGAACTATTATTAAGTATGTGGTCCCGGTCTTTCAACAACGCCCATGGATGTTTAATGTAAAAGCTTTGTAAGTTTCACCTGGAGAGAAAACATTCAGTTAATTATTGAGTTTACTTCAAATTCAGGGACCCCTTTTCACAAATGCAAATACTTCTTCTAGTATTTGCGCTGTCCTAGTGTAGTTCACATTCTGTGCTTTCTCAATAAAGTACCAAGCTCTTAAAATAGGCTGGAATTCTCAATCGTTCCTTCAGGAAGACAATAAATAACAACAAAAGTGGAGAGGAACAACACATTAGAAATGGTGCTGGCCTGGCGAAGTAGTCACATTATCATATGAAATTAGATAGTTAACAGCCTTGCCAAAAAAGGGCATTAAGAGTTGTTAACCTAATCTTGCGAAGCTTCTTCTCCGATAATATTGTACTGCAAACTAGGGCATACAAAACCTTTGCTAGACCAATTCTCGAATACAGCTCATCTGCCTGGAACCCGCACTGTATATCAGACATTAATATAATTGAGCGAGTCCTGAGATATTTCACGAGAAGAGTCCTCCACTCCTCTGCTCACAACAGTATACCTTATGCCATCAGACTTGGAAATTTTGGCCTTAGACGACTTAGAACTACGCCGCCTTCGGTCTGACAAGCGTAGTATACAAAATTATCTGCTACAATGTCCTACCTGTCAATGACTACTTCAGCTTCAAACACAACAATACATGAGCACACAATAGATACAAACTTAAGGTAAACTGCTCCAAACTCGATTGCAGAAAATAAGACTTCAGCAACAGAGTGATCAATGCCTGGAATGCACTACCTGACACGGTGGTTACTCTCCCAAACCCCCATAACTTCATAACATAACAACAGAGTTGGAAGGGACCTTGGAGGCCTTCTAGTCCAACCCCCTGCTAGGCAGGAAACCCTACACCATCTCAGTCAGATGGTTATCCAACATTTTCTTAAAAATTTCCAGTGTTGGAGCATTCACAACTTCTGCAGGCAAGTCGTTCCACTTGTTAATTGTTCTAACTGTCAGGAAATTTCTCCTTAGTTCTAAGTTGCTTCTTTCCTTGATCAGTTTCTACCCATTGCTTCTTGTTCTACCCTCAGGTGCTTTGGAGAACAGCCCGACTCCCTCTTCTTTGTGGCAACCCCTGAGATATTGGAACACAGCTATCTTGTCTCCCCTAGTCCTTCTTTTTATTAAACTAGACATACCCAGTTCCTGCAACTGTTCTTCATATGTTTTAGCCTCCAGTCCCCTAACCTTAAACTGTCTACCGTGGGCCTCACCCCATTCCTAAGCAGTCTGTAAGAGGCGTGCATAAGCGCACCAACATGCCTACCGTCCCTGTCCTAATATCCCCATTGATTTGTATACATTTCCTGTGTTCATATTCATGTATCTGTTATCTCGTACATGTCTGACAAACTAAATGAATAAATTAAATAAATAAATAAATAAGTCGTGGTGGAAAACTCAAATAAAACTCGATCATTTTCAAGTGTTCAGGAGTTGTAAACTCCCACCCCCGGGTGTTAGAATCAGCATTGCTTATGTATAATGGCCTTCAGTACATCTATAAGGTGATTCCCACTGTAGTCCTGGGCTCATCAACCGTTACCATACCTGAAGAAGCTTCTCCAAGAGAGACCCTAAATTATTAGCGTGAAAAAGGAAGGATTGCAAGAAGATGGGAGGAATAGTAGAGGGGTGTAAAAGTCTGTGAAGTGGACGGAAAGGCTTATCTCCTTTCTCACAAAGCCGTTCAAGTTTAGTCAAGGAGGATCCTTTGAAAAAACTCCAACCTCAAAGAAATGTGAGAGTTGCTGCCCAAACCCCTCCCTGCAAACATTGAAGCAAACTCCAACCATACATATGAGCTTTCCTTTAATGTTCCCCAATATTTTTCTCTTTACAGCCTCATCAAAGTCATCAAAGTTTAATCAAAAAGATCCTTAAAAAAAAACCCCAAAGCCAATAAAATTTGGGAGTTGCTGCCCCAACGCCCCATCAAACAGTGAAGCAACTCTTAGCACACACCAGCAGCTTTCCTGTAATGTTCTCCAATGTTTTTCTCACTACAGGTTCATCCCCAGTAACTACCAGCAGTTCCTTGCATTGACATTTGCTGTCTCTGAGGTCAATAAGGATTTTCTTCTTCTCCCCAACATCACCCTTGGCTTCCACATCTATGGCCATTTGCAGACTGAGATGATTATTTTCGCAAACAGCCTCTCCATGCTGTCCTCACGAGGCCAAGTGGTTCCAGGGTACAAATGTGACCTGCAGGACACTCTGCTGTTTGTCATTGGTGGTCTCAGTGCCAAGTCCTCAAGGCTGATGGCCTCCATATTCAGCATTCTTAAGGTCCCACAGGTAAGAGAGCTCCATTGGATACAGTATGGAGTAGACAAAGATCAAAATACACACAGAGAAGCCAAAGATGAAACTCAAAGTTGTTGTTGTTAGTTGCGAAGTCGTGTCCGACCCATCGCGACCCCATGGACAACGTTCCTCCAGGCCTTCCTGTCCTCTACCATCCTCTGGAGTCCATTTAAATTCATGCCTACTGCTTCAGTGACTCCATCCAGCCACCCTGTTCTCTGTCGTCCCCTTCTTTTGCCCTCAATCTTTCCCAGCATTAGGCTCTTCTCCAGTGAGTCCTTCTTTCTCATTAGGTGGCCAAAGTATTTCAGTTTCATCTTCAGGATCTGGCCTTCTAAAGAGCAGTCAGGGTTGATCTCCTCTAGGACTGAGTTTCTGACTCTTAGATTATTCTTTATTAAAGGATAGCCATCTTTTTAGTGCCATTTATTGTCTGTATCAGGTTGTTGGTTTCTTCTCTTGTCTTCTGACAACCAATAAAAATGGCTAAGAAGGGAAGAAGATGAAGTTTGCCAGTCAAAATGAGTCAACCTGATTGAAGGGCCATCAACCACACAATGGTCACTACTAAAGTCATCATAAAACTTTTATTTTGTCTTTGAAAAAAGAATCTCTTTTTCTCCAGCTTGGTATTGGCTTTGAGTTCTCTCAGGGAGAGAGAAGAGTTTATCCTTCCTTCTTCCGGATTAATCCCAAGGAATCTCCTCAGTATGTGGGTTTAGTCCGGCTGCTCCTGTATTTCCAGTGGAACTGGGTTGGACTTCTGGCCTCTGAAGATGACAGAGGAGAGCATTTCATTTCAACTCTGACGCCAATGCTCCAGGAGAAGGAGATCTGCCTGGCCTTCGCTGAAATGTTGAAGTTGGACGATATTCATATTACCCTGAAAAAATTAATCAGCATTTTCAAAAACTGGTCTGAAATACAAGTCTTTATTCTGTTGGGAGACTCCAGTAGTATTTCCAATATACAGATAGCTGTGTCTGTTCATGAACAATCGACAAAGACAACATTTCAGAAAGTTTGGATGTTAACCTCCCATTGGAAACTTAGTATGGTGGAATTTCAAAACATGTTGCAATGGATAAAGCCTTTCCATGGGTCTCTGCATTTTAGGGACCACACTGGGGATGTCTCAGAATTCAGCCATTTCCTCCTGTCTTTAGACCCCTTGAACTCACAAGGAGACATCTTTCTTCCTTGGTGGTGGGAAGCAGTCTTTAAGTGCAAACTCCATAAATCAGGAAAGATCCCTCCAAAGGGGGAAAAACAATGTACAGGAAAGGAGAATGTGCAGAATCTGCCAAATTACATTTTTGAAAGGAGCATAACAGGAGAAAGTTACAATATCTACAATGCCGTTTATGCTCTGGCAAATGCTTTACATGCAATGTATGGATCCAGAGCCCGACCAACCATGATGAGGCTTGGAAAGAGGATCTCAAATGTCCACTCATGGCAGGTAATTTCAGTGGCTAATCATGGCTTATGTCTCTATGGCTTAGCATTAAACTTAATCTTGCGTAGCTTCTTCTCCAGAAACACCACACTACTAACCAGAGCATATAAACCAGAGCATATTTGCTAGACCAATTCTAGAATACAGCTCGCCTGTCTGGAACCCTCACCACATTTCTGGCATCAATACAATTGAACGTGTCCAGAAATATTTTACAAGAAGAGTTCTCCATTCCTCTGAAAGCAACAATATACCTTTTATGTATTTATTTTTTATTTATTTATTTATTTATTTATTTTTATTTTGTCACAACAATATATGTAGGTATCATACAAAAAGATTATATAGTAAATAAATACATATATGAGTAAATATAAGGAGGTATAAGCATATATATAGGAAGAAGAAAAGAAAAACAATAGGACAGGAACGGTAGGAACGTTTGTGCACTTATGCATGCCCCTTATGGTCCTCTTAGGAATGGGGTGAGGTCAATAGTAGAAAGTTTTTGGATAAAACTTTTAGGATTATCCCACCAGACTTGAAATCCTGGGTTTAGAAAATTTAGAACTCCGCCACCTTCGACAAGACCTGAGTTTAACTCATAGAATCATCTGTTACAATGTCCTTCCTGTTGAAGACTACTTCAGCTTCAATCGCAACAACACACGAGCACACAATAGATTTAAGCTTAATGTGAACCGCTCCAATCTTGATTGCAGAAAGTTTGACTTCAGCAACAGAGTTGTTAATGCCTGGAATGCACTACCTGACCCTGTAGTCTCTTCCCAAAATCCCCAAAGCTTTAACCAAAAACTATCTACTGTTGACCTCACCCCATTCCTAAGAGGTCTGTAAGGGGCATGCATTAGAGCACCAGCGTGCCTACCGTCCCTGTCCTAATGTTCCCTTTAATTGTATCCAATTTCATATAGTTATTACATACTTATGATTATATATATGCTTATATATTATATATTTATTTCATGCTTATGCTTATGTATACTGTTGTGACAAATAAATAAATAAATAAAATCCTGTGTGAACCCATCCCATTTCTTCAGTTTTACATTTATCGCACTGCTCAGCTTGTTGTGTGAATGTGGCAAGTCTTTGTCTACTTGAGCACATAAAGCAGGACTCAAAATAGTCTCAATGGGTTGTTTGTCTCAAATCCATCAGACTTTTCGGCATAAATGGATGAACAGTTAACTCCTCTGAACCGTGAAATGACAAACTACGGCAGGCACTTCCTTCTACTTTTCTCCACTACGTCAAACCTGTGGACTTGTACACGGTTGTCATACAAATTATTTAACGGTTGTGTAAAATGAATTTATCAGTTACAAGACCTTGGGACAAAGTAAATATTTAAAAGTGCATAGAGCCAAGTATATAAAATTATATTCTATTCTATTCTATAAAGGGAGAAGTCAACCTTTTCTGTATCTTTTTCACGCAGGAAAGCCTTAGAGGTCACAGATTTTATTGCAACCAATTCCTTTAATAAAATAATCTTCTGCTTCAACCTAATGGAGTTGAGGGTCTTTCTTTCCTAAGGGACCAGATTGGGGCAGGTCTGCCAAAGGGTCTCCATTCTTTCAGATTCTTCCCTATTTGAGGAATGTCCAGTTCAACAACAGTGCTGGAGAGGAAGTCTCCTTCTCAGAAGATGGACTGGGATCTGCTTGCTATGATCTTCTCAACTGGGTTCTCCTCCCCAATCAATCTTTTGTCCCCGCAAAGTTTGGGCAAACAAATCCTGAGGCTCCCCCAGGCCAGGATTTCACCATTAACTCTGATGGAATCATCTGGGCCACAAAGGTGAGCTTCAAGGAAATGTTGTAAGTTCAGGAAAAGATTCATTCTCTTCCTGAGATGCAAAACATCTTTCTAACTTGTGAAATAATCAATTGAGTCAGAAATTGAGTCAGAAGTCATGGCAGTCATTTTATGAAAAATTTCCATTTAATGTAACACATTTGAGGTCTGATTTGTGTGTGTTTTTTTAATTTGCATTTATATCCCGCCCTTCTCCGAAGACTCAGGGCGGCTTACAATGTATTAAGCAATAGTCTTCATCTATTTGTATATTTACAAAGTCAACTTTTATTGCCCCCCCAACAATCTGGATCCTCATTTTACCTACCTTATAAAGGATGGAAGGCTGAGTCAACCTTGGGCCTGGTGGGGCTTGAACCTGCAGTAATTGCAAGCAGCTGCTGTTAATAACAGACTGTCTTAGCAGTCTGAGCCACCAGAGGCCCTTATTCCACAAAGGGCTGGGATTGAAAAGAATGTCTGCTTGAAATGCAGGATGCAATTAAAGCGAGCAACAGTGTTTTCCATGGACCATTTCGGCTCAGTTGTATCCTTATCTTTCTCTTAGAAATGTTGTAGTGCAGGCTGAGACCCCAGATCCAGTCTCCCACATCCATGGGTGTGTCAGGAATGCCAGTGGCCTGAATCCCGCAGAGCTGTTCTTGATTTCTGATAGCCAGTGGCAAACTATTTGTTTAGAAAAAATAAACTGAACATAGAAGTAGGAATAAGGAAGGGAAATAGGAATGGGGAAAAGAATGAACGCTGCAGGTTTATTGCTTAGGTCATCTCAAGTATTTCTCTTTTCTCTTTCAGAAAATGCCCTTTGCCAGGTGTGGCATGAAGAGGTGCCAGGCAGGAGAGAGGAGAAGAGTTCCAGAGGGAAAGCAGGTTTGCTGCTACCAATGTGACGCTTGTCCAGAAGGGACCATTTCTAATCAGACAGGTAGGGCAGACTTCAAAAGTAGATCTTCCACAATCTAGAAAGACATTCATTAAATCATTTTTCGCTATTGTTGTTTTTTTTGATAAGATTGACATAATAATAATAACAGAGTTGGAAGGGACCTTGAAGGCCTTCCAGTCCAACCCCCTGCCCTGGCAGGAAACCCTACATCATTTCAGACAAATGGTTATCCAACGTTTTCTGAAATTTTTCCAGTGTTGGAGCATTCACAATTTCTGCACGCAAGTTGTTCCACTGATTAATTGTTCTAACTGTCAGGAAATTTCTCCTTAGTTCTAAGTTGCTTCTTTCCTTGATCAGTTTCCTCCCATTGCATCTTGTTCTACCTTCAGGTGCTTTGGAGAATAGTTTGACTCCCTCTTCTTTGTGGCAACATCTGAGATATTGGAAGACTGCTATCATGTCTCCCCTAGTCCTTCTTTTCATTAAACTAGACATACCCAGTTCCTGCAACCCTTCTTCATATGTTTTAGCCTCCAGTCCCCTAATCATCTTTGTTGCTCTTCTCTGCACTCTTTCTAGAGTCTCAACATCCTTTTTACATCGTGGCGACCAAAACTGAATGCAATCATACTTTTCTTTTCTGTTTTTTGAAAATGTTTTTTATTTTTATTTCTTATACACATGTTGTAAATATACATTCTCTTATGCCTAATTGATCATACATATACTTTTGTTTTCTAAAGAAAGGATAAAGATAAGACATTTTAATTACATTCGGGGTTGCTCTACTACCCTTTCTTTTCCCTCCTTTCACAACAAATCTTCTTCTCCTTTCTTTCCCCTCCCTACCTCCTCCCCTCTCCTACTTTCCTCCCTCTCCTCTCCTTCCTCTTCCCTACTTCCCCTTCCTCTCCCCCACTCCTCCCCTCTTTTCCCCCTTTCTCACCTTCTCTCCTACTCTTGTTCCCTATCCTTTGTTCCTCTCCTTCCTCTTTCTTTCATTCCTCTTTCTCACTCTCCTCCTCTATCTTACCCTCTACTCCTCTACTCCTCTACTCCTTTCTTTCTTCTTTGTTGTGCAATATTTCCCTTATTTGGTATCCGAGCAACTCCGATATTTTAATAATGTATACTTCCTTTTCAGTTACTTTTCCATTTTACCCAATCTGTCATTTCATAATTGTACATTTATATTTATAATCTTCTTTCTCCCCCCGCTTTTCCATTTACTCTGGCATCGTCTGGGTTTCTATTTCTTTTTTGTCTTTTCCCTCATTTAACTTTCTATTATCAAAATAATTTATCTATCATCTTTTATTCATATTTCTTTTCTAACCACACATAGAATCTTCCCCATGTCTTGAAATACACCAATTCCTCTTTATTCTTAGAGTTAATCTATTCATTTCCGCACAGACTAAAATCTTTTTTATTACTTCACCTTCTGACGGGATTTTGTCTTCCAATTTTGCGCAAGTGCAATTCTTGCTGCTGTTATTACATGTATAATTAAATACACATTTTCTTTGCTATATCTCTCTGGCAAAATACCGAATAAAAAAAAATCCTCTGGTTTTAATTCTATAGGTTTATGTAACATTTTCTCTAACCATGTCTGTATTCTAGACCAATAGTTTTTTGCTTCCATCTATGACCACCACATATGATAATCCTGGCAAATGCGAGCATTTCCAATATTTAGCTGATTTATCTTTAAACATTTTTGCTAGCCTTTCTGGTGGCATATGCCACCTATAAAACATTTTATATAATTTTTCCTTATATGCCATTGCCATTGTCAATTTATAATTTCTTTCCCATAGTTGTTGCCATTTCTCTAATTCTATCGCATAACCAAAGCTTTTCGCCCGTGTTATCATTGTCTCTTTTACTTCTTCAACTTCTAATCTAATTCGCAATGAATAATTATACAATCTTTTAATCATTTTTTTCATCCCTTCCAGTCAATATCTGATCCAACTCTGATTCCCCCAAATTAAAACCATATTGTTTCAAATCTTTATCATATCTTGATTGTATTTGCAATCTTGTGCACCAATCAGTCTCAATCCCTTGTTTTTCTAAGTCTTGTTTCTGTTTTAGTTCTCCCTTCTCTGTTAAAATGTCCTTGTACCTTACAATCTTGTTCATGTTACTCATATTCATATGTGTCAACGCTTCTGTTGTTGAAAGCCACATTGGTATTTCCATATAATGTTTTTTCTTTCACTCTCTCCCATACTGTTAACAAGCCATTTCTTACACAAAGTCTCTGGAAGTATCCATGTTTCCTATTTTTCCCATACCATAAGAAAGCATGCCAACCTAGTTGCAAATCATGTCCTTCCAAAGTCAATAGCCTTGTATTTCTCAGTAGGATCCATTCTTTAACCCAAGTTAACATTGTCGCTTGGTGATAAAGTTCCCAATTTGGTAGACCAAAACTTTCTCTAGTTCTAGAATCTTCTTTTGTAAAAAGTTTTATTTTCATTTTCCAACAACCTATTCAATATACAGTCTCTTATTCAACATTAATCATTAATTTTCATTTGTTACTTATTTGGGCCTGCCCAGCTACCACTTCCTTCCTTAACAAGCCTTTCCTCCTCCCTCCTCTACTTTCTTCTACTTTCTTCATCCTTCCTCTCCTTCACTTTTCTACATCCTCTCCTCCTTCCCTACTCTTCTCTTCCACCCTTTCTAACCCTCTCTCTTTCCCCTTTCTTCTTCCTCTCCTTTACCCCTTTTCTACCTCTCTCTTTCCTACCTACTTTCTTCCTTCACTCACTCCTCTCCCTCTCCATTCCCTTCTGAAATAGCAGCTGAGCAGCCCCGCTTTCATTTCAAATTATTTCTATTTCTTAATTACTTATCTTCAATCATTCCTTTACATTAATCCTTCATCTCCCCCCCCTCCCCCTTTCCCCTCCCTCCCCCCTCCCACCCCCCGAGACTTCCCAGAACAAAGTACAGGGTATAAAATTAACAATCATAAATTAAAATACAACATAATTCAAATCCATAGTCACTCCTCTCTCTAAGACCTTAACTCCCCTTCCAGAAACAAAAAGGTACATTCTTCTTCCAGTCCATTATATATCAGTCCTAAAATCTTCAGAATCTTCCAATTAAATTAGTATTTCCAGTTCATCAATAATATCCAATCTTCATCGATCAAGACCAAAACGATATTCCATCTTCCAGTATCTAGTTCTAGAATCTTGAAGCAATTTATTATTAATTCTTGCTTTCTTCCCTTGCCATATTTATTTCCATAACATAGCCTCTGGTGGCTCAGCAGACTAAGTCTGTCTGTTATTAACACAGCTGCTTGCAATTACTGCAAGTTCAAGTCCCACCAGGCCCAAGGTTGACTCAGCCTTCCATACTTTATAAGGTAGGTAAAATGAGGACCCAGATTGTTGGGGGTAATAAAGTTGACTGTATATAATATACAAATGGATGAAGACTATTGCTTAAACACAGTGTAAACCTCCCTGAGTCTTCGGAGAAAGGCGGGATATAAATTCAAATAAAAAACAAACAAACAAAAAAACCTCTCAAAATATTTTTTCTCTAGCTTTACTGGAATTGTTTGAAAAAAGAGCAAAATTCTTGGTAATACATTCATTTTAATTAGTGCTATTCTTCCCATTAACGATGGTTGCAGATTTTTCCATTTTTCCAAATCTATTTCAATTTGATTTCTCAGTTTATAGTAGTTATCTTCCTTCACTGTAATACATCTTGAAGTTAGTTGGATGCCCAAGTATTTCACTTTCTTCATTATTTGAATATCTAACTTCTCCATTAGTTGCTTCTTTTGTTTTTCTCTTATGTTTTTAACTATAATTTTTGTCTTATCTTCATTTATTTTCAATCCAGCTACTTCTCCATATTCCTCTATTTGCTCTATTAGCTTTGGGCCCATTTCTATTGGTTCTTCCATAATGAATACTAGATCATCCTCAAATGCTTGTAGCTTATATTCTTCCCTTTTAATTTTCATTCCTTTTATTTCTTTATCTTGTCTTGTTTTTCTGTTTAAAATTTCTAGCGTCAAGATAAATAACAATGGAGATAACGGACATCCTTGTCTAGTTCCTTTTCTGATATCTACTTTCTCTGTCATTTAATATAATATAACAACAGAGTTGGAAGGGACCTTGGAGGCCTTCTAGTCCAACCCCCTGCCCAGGCAGGAAACCCTACACCATCTCAGTCAGATGGTTATCCAACTTTTTCTTAAAAAAAATTTTTTTTAAAAATTTCACCATTTATTATTACCTTTGCCAATTGGTCTTTATATATAGTCTTAATCATATTAATGAATCTATCCCCAAAGTCCATCTTTTGTAATTGTATAGTCATAAATTGCCAATTCACATTATCAAATGCCTTCTGTGCATCTAAAAATAACAATGCCATTTGTTTCTCTGAATACGGTCTGAATGTATGAATTCATTTAACAACCTCTTCAATCTTTCTGCCATGATTAATGCAAATATTTTGTAATCTGCATTTAATAGTGCAATTGGTCTATAATTCTTTATTTGTTGTAAATCTGTTTTTTCTTTTGGTATAAGAGTTATATATGCCTCCATCCATGAGTTTGGAACCTTGGCTTCTATTAATATATTCTATATTCTATTAATTAAATACTTGTAACATTGTATATACCTCTTGCAATTTTTTATATAATTCCTCTGGTAGTCCATCTGATCCCAGGGTTTTTTCATTCTTCTGCCTTTTAATTCCCTTCATTAATTTCATCATGAATATTCTTTCTTCTAGTGCTTTTTTTAACTTTTTCTGGTATTTTAGGAATCTTTGCTTTTTCCAAATATTATTCTATTTTCCCTTCTGATATCTGCTCTTGTTGATATAATTTCTTATAATATTCCTCAATTATTATTTTTTTTCCTCATTTTGATAACATATCTTTCCATCTTGATCTAATAATTGAGTTATCAGTTTCCTTTCTTTCTTTCTTTTTCATTTTGTATGCTAGCCATCTTCTTGGTTTATTTGCATTTTCAAAAGAAAAATGGCTTTGTTATTATTATTATTTTATTATTATTATTTATTAAATTTTTATACCGCCCTTCTCCCGAAGGACTCAGGGCGGTGTACAGCCAGAGTAAAATACAAAATATATACAATTAAAACGGATTTAAAATATAAAATTACTAAATGGCTCAGAATTAAAATGAATTTAAAATTTAAAATACTACTACTAAAACCCAATTTAAAATCAATCCATTTATGCCAGTCCCGCTTGGATGAATAAATATGTTGATTTTATTTTCCTTGTCAAGTCTTCATTTGCAATTAAGTTCAATTTATGTTTTTTCAAGTCCATTAGGTTCTTAATTTTCTTTTTTGTCTTATGGATTTTTTGCAAATCTTTCTCTAATTTCTTGTATTCCACCTCCAATTTCTTTTGATTTTGTCTATTCTGTTTATTTCTTTTTCCTGCAAAAGTCATTGCCAAGCACCTTATATATGCTTTACTAGTGTCCCATATGTTTTGCAATGATGTATGTTCTTTTCTATTTTCTTTGAAGAAAAAAGTCAATTCTTTTACCATATATTCTATAAAGTCTTTCTCATTTAATAGGCTTTGATTTAATGTCTATCTCATTATTTTTCTTTGTCCTTACCATATCATCGTTATTGGATTGTGGTCTGCCCATATATTTGCTTCTATATCAATCTTGTCTATCTTTATTTTATTTTATTTATTTATTTTATTTATTTATTTGTCACAACAGTATATATAGGTATAAGTATGTAATAACTATACGAATTGGATACAATCAAAGGGAACGTTAGGACAGGAACGATAGGCACGCTGATGCTCTTATGCACGCCCCTTACAGACCTCTTAGGAATGGGGCGAGGTCAATAGTAGATAGTCTTTGGTTAAAGCTTTGGGGATTTTGGGAAGAGACCACAGAGTCAGGTAGTGTGTTCCAAGTATTTACAACTCTGTTACTGAAGTCATATTTTCTGCAATCAAGATTGGAGCAGTTTACATTAAGCTTAAATCTATTGTGTGCTCGTGTGTTGTTGCGATTGAAGCTGAAGTAGTCTTCAACGGGAAGGACATTGTAGCAGATGATTCTATGAGTTAAACACAGGTCCTGTCGGAGGCGGCGGAGTTCAAAATTTTCTAAACCCAGGATTTCAAGTCTGGTGGAATAAGGTATTTTGTTGTGATCAGAGGAGTGGAGAACTCTTCTTGTAAAATATTTCTGGACACACTCAATTGTCTTGATGCACTCATACTTTTCGACCGAACATTTCAGTTGATGGATCTAAGCTGACCTGACCACAGACACCACCTTTCCCAATCCGCAGCAGTTCCATGTACAATAGCCTCAGGGCACAATTTATGAATCGCCAACCTGCATTTCCACTCCTACTCTAATATCCAATTGCAAAAACCAACTTCCAAACATTTCCAAAAGGAGTGGGATATGCAGTTCAAACGATATGTCTATGGAGATTCTCAGTCATCCAGGTTAGTGGCCACCAACTGGTGGTCTGTGGACCACTGGTGGTCCGTGAGAAAATTTTGGAGGTCCGCAGCAAAATTATTTGCATTTTTTATATTGCACTAAATTAGGGGTCCTCAAACTAAGGTCCCTGGGCTGGATAAATGCAATGAACGTTTGTGTTGCTGCAGTCTCCCCCTTTGGGGTCTGTGTGGGTCAGAGGGGGCAGAAATTGTGACTTGGGGTCTGCTTCAGCCTCCTGGTGCAGGGCTTTGGGCTGGAGAGAAGCACTGCTGGTAGCGAAGAGCCGGAGGGCTTTGTTCCAATGGGACTGCATCATGGCCTGGAACTGACTGACCATCTCAGCCCGCTGAGCCTCCAGGTGTGAGTACCTGGTCTTGCACTTCCACAGGTCTTCCTTCTGCTTGGAAAGCCTATGCTCCTAGTCCTCAGAGAGGTGCTTCTGCTGAGCCTCCTTCTCAGTCAGATCCAATTTGAACTGAGCTGTTTTGCCAACTCTTTCTTGTGGCGGCTGCTTAGCTCCAACAACTGCTTCCTGTTGGGGCCCTAAGGAGCCCGGGTGTGGAGGCGAGGAGTGGCTGGGAGGGGAGGGGTGAGTAGAGGCTGGTGAGGCGCCCCTTGACATGAGTGATATCGAGTTGACCACACCCACCTAGTCACATGACCACCTAGCCATGCCCACCCAGACAGTCATTAGGCAGATCGTATAAGTGGTCCTTGGGGTTTAAAATTATGAATTTAGTGGTCCCTGAGGTCCAAAACGCTGGTGACTCCTGATCTATTTGTTGTCCCAAAGGTTGTTTTTTTTGTTTTTTTGTTTCAAGAGGCAAGCAGACTTTCTGGTTTTTCTTTGAAGATGTTTCGCTTCTCATCCAAGAATTCTTGGACTCTTCAAAGAAAAACCAGTTGTATCTTGAAAAAACAAAAGTATCTTTGGGAGTTCAAGCTATAATTTTTATTATTTAAGGTGTGCTTCTTCTGTCAACTCTATCAATCTCCGAGGGCCTCTGGTGGGCCTTCAAGGGCCTCTCCCACCAAGGCCTCTGGTAGCTCAGCAGACTAAGACAGTCTGTTATTAACACAGCATATTGCAATTACTGCAAGTTCAAGCCCCACTAGGCCCAAGGTTGACTCAGCCTTCCATCCTTTATAAGGTAGGTAAAATGAGGACCCAGATTGTTGGGGGCAATAAAAGTTGACTTTGTATATAATATACAAATGGATGAAGACTATTGCTTAACACAGTGTAAGCCGCCCTGAGTCTTCGGAGAAGGGCGGGATATAAATTCAAATAAATAAATAAATAAAATAGACCTTCCAAAGAAAGAGCAGGACAGCAAAGAAGTCTGAAAGAGCAAATTTGAAGGACAAAGCGGAGAAATTAAAGCAGGGATAACCAACAGGAAAATCTACATGCAAATAAAACAGCAACATTCCTGGATGTAACAGTCTTCTGTGGGTTCCAATATTGTGAGTGGGGGGAAAAACAGTATTGAAAGCCCCAGTGGACATCGAAGTGCCCAGTAGGTGGAGAGCTGGAATTGAGCAAATCCTGTTCTCTAGCTAACTTATCCCAAGGATCATCATAAATAAAGGAAGATTTGCCCTTTTTTGATACACCATAAATTGCACCATGGGTACCTTCATCACTCCTTTGGTGAGTTGGCTTCAACAGAATAATGAGAATCATGTTATCTTTGCAGGAGGGAGAATGTCCATGGTAATTGCTCAAGAAGTCCTTTGACAAAGACTCTTGATTTCAGATGCAGCTCACTGTGAATCCTGCCCAGAAGACCAATATCCCAACAAGGACAAGGACCAATGCATTGCCAAGAAGATCCACTTCCTTGCCTATCAAGACACCCTGGGATTCACTTTAGTTTCTCTTGCTCTTTTCCTCTCTGGGATCACTTCTGCAGTCCTGGTGATTTTCTATAAACATCACGACACACCGATTGTCAAGGCCAACAACCGAGATCTCACCTACATCCTCTTGGCCTCCCTCCTGCTCTGCTTCCTCTGCTCCTTCCTCTTCATTGGTCGACCTGTGAAGCTCACCTGTCTCTTCCAACAATCTGCCTTTGGCATTCTCTTTTCCCTGGCAGTTTCCTCTGTGTTGGCAAAAACTGTCATGGTGGTTCTGGCCTTCATGGCCACCAAGCCAGGGAACAAGACAAGGAAACTCTTAGGAAAACCACTCACCAACTCCATTGTCATAGCCTGTCCCCTGGTCCAAGCCCTTCTTTGTGCCACCTGGCTGTTAATCTCTCCCCCATTTCCCAACTTGGACTTTCACTCCTTGTTTGGAGAGATCATCTTGGAATGTAAGGAAGGCTCAGCTGTAATGTTTTACAGTGTCCTCTCCTACCTAGGTTTTTTGGCCCTTGTTAGTTTCACAGTGGCATTTCTAGCTAGGAAATTGCCTGACAGCTTTAATGAAGCCAAGTTCATTACTTTTAGCATGCTGGTCTTTTGCAGTGTTTGGATCACTTTCCTCCCCACCTACCTGAGCACCAAAGGGAAGTCCATGGTGGCTGTGGAGATCTTCTCCATTTTGGCCTCTGGAGCTGCTCTCTTGGCTTGTATCTTCTTCCCCAAATGCTACATTATCCTACTGAGGCCTGACTTGAATTGTAGAGAAAATATAATGAGGCACAAGAATCTCTGATTTATGTGAGGATTGGAAATTTTTATTTTGACTTTGGGGCATGCATAGGGGGGTGGGAAGCACTGAATTATGGGCATGGGCATGCATGTGTGCAACTTCCGTGCGACCCCCGACTTTGGCAAACAATGGCAAAAAGGTTTGCCATCACTGGAATAGAAGAATGGCACCATCAATGCCCAGCCCAACAACCACTTCTCCTGTGTCACTAAGAGATGGCTCATACAGATGAACAGCAGGAATTCCCTCTCAAGCGATTACACCACAGCTGGGCCCCTGATCACTGCTCTCCCCTCTCGCCCTTCCCCCTGCTTCCCCATTATGAAGTCTTCTCCTACTGGAAGATGGCAACCAGTTATGGTCACCACATTACAAAAAAGTTGTTCAGACTTTGGAGAAAGGGTAGAGAAGGACGACTAAGATGTTTAAAGATCTGATAAAACATAGGAAGAGCAGTTGCTGGAGTTGGATATGTCTAGTCTAGAGAAAAGAAGGACTAAAGGTGACATGATGGCCTGAGGGTAGGGTTGCCTTCCATGAGCTTAGTTATTTGCTTGCAGATATTTCATTACCCGACTGGGAAACATCATCAGTGCTAGAAGGGAGGGCATTTGTGGAGTGGAGGAGAAAGTGAGGGGCGAGGAGGAGGAATATGGGGTGGAGAAAGGAAGGAGGAGGAGAAAAGAAGGAAAGGAGGAGGAGGAAAAGAAGAGAAGGAGGAGGAGGAGGGAAAGAGGGGGGAAGGAGAAAGGAAGAAAGGGGAGGAGGAGAAGGGAAGGTAGGGGAAGAGGAGGGGAGACGGAGGAAGAGGAGGAGGGAAGGAGGAGGGAAGAGGAGGAGGAGGAGGGGAGGAGGAAGAGGAGGGAAGGAAGAGGAAGAAGAGAAAGGAAGGAGGAGGAGGAGGAGGGAAAGAAGAGGAGGAGAAGGGAAGAAAGAGGAAGAGGAGGAGGGGAGGAGGAGGGGAGGAAGAGGAAGAGGAGAAGGGGAGGAGGAAGAGGAGGGAAGGAAGAGGAAGAAGAGAAAGGAAGGAGGAGGAGGGAAAGAAGAGGAGGAGAAGGGAAGAAAGAGGAAGAGGAGGAGGGGAGGAGAAGGGGAGGAGGAAGAGGAGGGAAGGAAGAGGAAGAAGAGAAAGGAAGGAGGAGGAGGAGGAGGGAAAGAAGAGGAGGAGAAGGAAGAAAGAGGAAGAGGAGGAGGGAGGAGGAGGGAGGAAGAGGAAGAGGAGAAGGGAGGAGGAAGAGGAAGAGGAGGAAGGAAGAGGAAGAAGAGAAAGGAAGGAGGAGGAGGAGGAGGAAGAAGAGGAGGAAGGAGGAAGAAGGAGGAAGAGGAGGAGGGAGGAGGAGGAGGAAGAGGAAGAGGAGAAGGGAGGAGGAAGAGGAGGAAGGAAGAGGAAGAAGAGAAAGGAGGAGGAGGAGGAGGAAAGAAGAGGAGGAGAAGGAAGAAGAGGAAGAGGAGGAGGGAGGAGGAGGGAGGAAGAGGAGGAGGAGGAGGGGAGAGGAGGAGGAGGGAAGAAGAGGAAGAAGAGAAGGGAGGAGGGAAGAAGAGGAGGAGAAGGAGGAAGAGGAAGAGGAGGAGGGAGGAGAAGGGAGGAGGAAGAGGAGGGAAGGAAGAGGAAGAAGAGAAGGAGGAGGAGGAGGAGGAAGAGGAGGAGGAGAAGAGGAGGAGGAGGGGAGGGGGGGGGGAGGAAGAGGAAGAGGAGAAGGGGAGGAGGAAGAGGAGGGAAGGAAGAGGAAGAAGAGAAAGGAAGGAGGAGGAGGAGGAGGGAAAGAAGAGGAGGAGAAGGGAAGAAAGAGGAAGAGGAGGAGGGGAGGAGGAGGGGAGGAAGAGGAAGAGGAGAAGGGGAGGAGGAAGAGGAGGGAAGGAAGAGGAAGAAGAGAAAGGAAGGAGGAGGAGGAGGAGGAGGGAAAGAAGAGGAGGAGAAGGGAAGAAAGAGGAAGAGGAGAAGGGGAGGAGGAAGAGGAAGAGGAGGGAAGGAAGAGGAAGAAGAGAAAGGAAGGAGGAGGAGGAGGGAAAGAAGAGGAGGAGAAGGGAAGAAGGAGGAAGAGGAGGAGGAGGAAGAGGAGGACTTTAGGGTCCTTGGAGCTCTTCGAGCTTAGTTATTTGCTTGCAGACATTCCATTACCCAACTGGGTAACATCATCAGTGCAAGTGAGGGTGCCAGTTACTGTATATCTGAACAGGAAGCAATCCAGCCACCCCCTCAGTTCAAGATTCTAGTTGCTACCTGTAAAGAGCTACATACCTTAACGATTGCAGTTATTTATTCTGGTTGTTATTACATCAGTTCTATAGCCCATCTGGTAGTCCAGTCAGTTTTGGTAAATAATAAAATATAATCTATTACATATTGCAATCTTGGTCATCTATGGGGTTCCAGCAAGTACCAGTCTGAATTTCTCCATTTATGCTCCCGTGGGGATTGTGTTTTAGTTAGGAGTGTCACACTCTTGGTTTAAAAACAAAGAAACAAAAATGTACAGTATGTAAATACACATTTGAGCATATTAGGAAATGCACATTTTGAGAGAAGGAGGCGGGGGGAGGGGAGGGATATAGGACCAGCAGGAGAGCTTTAGTTAAGAGCCATGGTGGCGCGGTGGTTAGACTGTTAGAGTACTGCAGGCTACTTCTGACTGCCAGCTGCCTGCAATTTGGCAGATCAAAACTCACCACACTCAGGATTGACTCAGCCTTCAGTCCTTCTGAGGTGAGTAAAATGAGGACGCCAGATTGTTGGGGGCAATAGGCTGACTCTGTAAATGGCTTAGAGACGGCTTGTTGTGTCTGTGCCCCCTGAGCCAGGCCTCCTGCCAGAAAGTGATTTGGATCTGGGCCTGCTGCCAGAAAGGGACTTGGAAAGTGAGGGGGAAGGGCCGTCAGGACTTACCTTGGGAGCACCGGCTTCCCTGGCCCAGCTCCAGGAGCCAGAAGCAGGCCAGGTGGAAGAGATAACGAGGCCTCCGTCCCCTGACTCTTTCTCCCCCCAGGCCATGCCTTCAGACCCAGCTGATGGCAATCAGGCCTGGCTGGACCCTAGGTTTCGTAGGCAGGAGAGGAAGGAACAACAGAAGCAGGGGTGGGGCAGGCCTAGGAAGTGCTGAGTCATGGAGCCACACCCCACAGGATATAAAGGCAGCCAGAACTGCTGTGTCTCTTCGTAGCAGGCAAATCAACTGATTATCTAAGAGATGAAGTTTGTTCCTGAGTGACTCACCAGCGTCAAGGGAGATAACAGAGACACTTGGCACACGCTCACTATTCTGCTGCCAGAGCTGATAGTGCCGGCTAATTAAGCCATTACTCAGACGGAGGCTAAGGGGGGACGGAACAGGGCTGTAAAGCACTGTGCAGTGGCATATAAATCTAAGTGTGTTTGCTATTGCTCTTCTGTGGTTGAGGAGTTCAAGCCCATTTGTTGGAGAGCCTGCACCCTAGTGGCCGATCACAGAACTCCTCAACGATACTGGGAGCTCCTTCCTAAATCCGAGCATCATCTCTAACACCATAGCTCAAAAGACAGAGCAGCCTACAGCCACACCACAAACATCAACAAGGTTCAAAAAGCAATTGAACCAGTCTTCTGCAATGTCTTCCATAGTATCTGTTCCACAGAATGGTGCTGGATATACATCAGATGACCTCAGCAAATCCGGGAGAAGCTAGGAATAGAATAGAATAGAATAGAAGGGAAGGGAAGGGAAGGGAAGGGAAGGGAAGAGAAGAGAAGAGAAGAGAAGAGAAGAGAAGAGAAGAGAAGAGAAGAGAAGAGAAGAGAAGAGAAGAGAAGAGAATTTTTTATTGGCCAAATGTGATTGGACACACAAGGAATTTGTATTGGTGCATATGCTCTCAGTGTACATAAAAGAAAAGATACATTCGTCATGAATCATAAAGTACAACACTTAATGATAGTCATAAGTTACAAATAAGCAATCAGGAAACAATATCAATATCAATATAAATCATAAGGATACAAGCAACAAAGTTACAGCCATACAGTCATAAGTGGAAGGAGATGGCTGATGGGAACGATGAGAAGATTAATAGTAGTGCAGTCTTAGTAAATCGTTTGACAGTGTTGAGGGAATTATTTGTTTAGCAGAGTGATGGCCTTCGGGAAAAAACTGTTCTTGTGTCTAGTTGTTCTGGTGTGCAGTGCTCTATAGTGTTGTTTTGAGGGTAGGAGTTGAAACAGTTGATGTCCAGGATGCGAGGGGTCTGTAAATATTTTCACGGCCCTCTTCTTGATTCGTGCAGTATACAGGTCCTCAATGGAAGGCAGGTTGGTAGCAATTATTTCTTCTGCAGTTCTAATGATCCTCTGAAGTCTGTGTCTGTCTTGCTGGGTTGCAGAACGAAACCAGACAGTTATAGAAGTGCAGATGACAGACTCAATAATTCCTCTGTAGAACTGGATCAGCAGCTCCTTGGGCAGTTTGAGCTTTCTGAGTTGGCGCAGAAAGAACATTCTTTGTTGTGCTTTTTTGATGTTATATGGGATGTTATATTCCCGACTTAGATCCCTGTCAAGTTCCCAGAAGTCTCATCGGGACCTCTGACAGGATCAGCAATAGAGCCTTGGAAATGGAGTATAAGCCCATTTGTTGGGGAGCGTGGCCTGTCCCCTAGTGGCCAATCAGAGAACTCCTTAACCACACTGGGAGCTCCTTCCTAAATCCCAGCATCATCTCCCTTACAATTGAACAAGGAGAACAAGCCATGGGGCCCCTCTAGAGGTGGCTGGAGGATCAATGATCCTGAATGGTAGCTGGAATCCAGCCAAGTTTGAAAAAAACTTTGGAAAAAGTGCAAAGAGCAACTAAGATGATTCAGGATCTAGAGACTAAAACATATGAAGAATGGTTGCAGGAATTGGGTATTGGCTAGTCTCGCGAAGAGAAGGACTAGGGGAGACATGATAGCAGTCTTCCAGTATTTGAGGGGCTGTCACAAAGAAGAGGGGATCAAAGGGGCCGGAATAGCTCAGGCTGTTAAGAAGCCTGTTATTAGAACACAGTAGCCTGCAATTACCGCAGGTTCAAGCCCGGCCCAAGGTTGACTCAGCCTTCCATCCTTTATAAGGTAGGTAAAATGAGGACCCAGATTGTTGGGGGGGCAATAAGTTGACTTTGTAAAAAATATACAAATAGAATGAGACTATTGCCTTACACACTGTAAGCCGCCCTGAGTCTTCGGAGAAGGGCGGGATATAAATGTAAACAAAAACAAAAAAAAAACTTATTTTCCAAAGCACCCAAGGGCAGGACGAAAAACAATGGATGGAAACTAATCAAAGAAAGAAGCAACCTCCGAACGAAGCAGAACAATTAACCAGTGGAATGGCTTCCCTTCAGAAGTTGTGGCTGCTCCAACCCTGGAGGCTTTTGAGAAGAAACTGCACAGCCATTTGTCTTAAAATGGTCTGGGCTCTCCTGCTTGAGCAGGGGGTTGGACTAGACGACCTCCAAGGTCCCTTCTAACTCTTGTTATTCTGTTATTCTTTGCTGTTCTGAACCAGCCTGTTTTGGAACACTATGTACAGTACATTGTGTGCCTTTTTCACAAGTAAACTAATTTCGTAAGCAGAGAATGAGGTGTTCTGGGACTTGCTCTCTCTCTCTCTCTCTCTCTCTCCCCCCCCCCCGATTTCTCATTTTCTCGCTCACTTATTCTTTCTCGTTCTCTCTCTTTCATTCTCTCTGTCTCGTTCTTTTATTCTCTGTGTCATTCTCTCTCTCTCTCATTTTCTCTCTCTCTTTCTCCTTCTGCCCCCGCTCTCCCCCTCTCCCCCTCCCTCTCTCTCTGTCTGTCTGTCTCTCCCTCCCTCTCTCTGTCTCTCATTTCTCATTCTCTCTCTCACTTATTCTCTCTCATTCTCTTTCTCATTCTCTCTCTCTTTCATTCTCTTTGTCTTGTTCTTTCTTTCTTTCTTTCTTTCTCTTTCTCTCTTTCTCCTTCTTCCCCCTCTCTTCCCCTTCCTCCCCCTCCCTCCCTCTCTCTCTGTCTGTCTGTCTCTCCCTCCCTCTCTCTGTCTCTCATTTCTCATTTCTCATTCTCTCTCTCACTTATTCTCTCTCATTCTCTTTCTCATTCTCTCTCTTTCATTCTCTTTGTCTTGTTCTTTCTTTCTTTCTTTCTTTCTTTCTTTCTTTCTCTCTTTCTCCTTCTGCCCCCTCTCTCTCCCTCTCTCTCTCCCTTTCTCTTTACAATCGTCAGAGCTACTCCAGGCAGAGATGGGGAGACCTTCGGTCAGTCCCAGAGGCGGGGATTGGCCCTGCGTGCTCCTGTCCTGAGAGGCTCCTCGGCATTTTGCTCACATTCAGGGAAGGCGTCCACACTGAATTCCACCCACCCAAGGATCCCCATCTCTCTCCCGGATCAGAGTCTGATAATTCCGTTCCGCCTAAGGACGCCCGTCTTCTCTCTTTCCCGGATCGGAGCTGGCAAAAGAGCAGCCCAAGTCCCAGGCGGCGACAGCAGCGACGGCAACGGCGGCAGGTCTGGCGTTGGAACCGAGAAGACGGCCGGGGTGGGGTGGGGGACATTTAGGAACCCTGGAGAGCATCAGTCCGGGCACCCAAAAGGGGGTTGGAGGAAGCGCCAGGCGTCCTTTCCGGGGAGGGGGGGGGAATCAACGCTGTTTGTCGGAGCGATGGGCGGGTGGGAGGGAGGAGAAGAGACCCCCGTCCTGTGTTCACCCAACCAGCCCGAGCAGAAGCGGCTCCGAGATAGAGGAGGCGTCGCTGTCCCCGGCTGAGTTTCGTTTCTCTTTCCCGATTCGGGCTCCCGCGGTAGAAGCTGTTTGTGGGGACGCTCCGGGCGGGTTTCCTTCAGGTTCTGGGTCCCCGTGTGAATCCAGAGAACGGTGGATTCAGGACCCAGGTTCTCTATCCCGGGCAGAAATTCCGTTTCAGAGCTTTCGTTGCCAGACCAAAGATGTTGTTCAAAGTAAGTGTCTCCAACCTTGGCAACTTTAAGCCTAGAGGTCTACAACTTCCAGAATTCTGGCTGGGGAATTCTCGGAGTTTAACATAACATAACATAATAACAGAGTTGGAAGGGACCTTGGAGGTCTTCTAGTCCAATCCCCTGCCGAGGCAGGAAACCCTACACCATTTCAGACAAATGGTTATCCAACATTTTCTTTAAAAATTCCAGTGTTGGAGCATTCACAACTTCTGCAGGCAAGTTTGTTCTAACTGTCAGGAAATTCCTCCTTAGTTCTAAGTTGCTTCTTTCCTTGATCAGTTTCCACCCATTGCTTCTTGTTCTACCCTCAGGTGCTTTGGAGAATAGTTTGACTCCCTCTTCTTTGTGGCAACCCCTGAGATATTGGAACACTGCTATCCTGTCTCCCCTAGTCCTTCTTTTCATTAAACTAGACATACCGAGTTCCTGCAACCATTCTTCATATGTTTTAGCCTCCAGTCCCCTAATCATCTTCGTTGCTCTTCTCTGCACTTTTTCTATAGTCTCAGCATCTTTTACATCGTGGCAACCAAAACTGGATGCAATATTCCAAGTGTGGCCTTACCAAGGCATTATAAAGTGGTATTAACACTTCACATGATCTTGATTCTATCCTTCTGTTTATGCAGCCCAGAACTGTGTTGGCTTTTTTGGCAGTTGCTGTACACGGCTGGCTCATATCTAAATGGTTGTCCACTAGGACTCCAAGATCCCTCTCACAGTTACTACTATTGAGCAAAGTACCACATATACGGTACCTGTATGATGTCAATCTACCATCTTCGCTTTTGGTGGTATCTCCAGTGATTGGAGAAGGAAAAGAGGAGAAGACCAGTGGTTGAACATCAGGAGAAACTCAGCTAAAGCTGCTTTTTACACGACACACTTTGCCAGATCAGCTCCAGGCGATGTTGGTATTTTCTTTTAGAATGGAATAGAATGAAGAAGCTGGAAGGGACCTTGGAGGTCTTCTAGTCCAGCCCCCTGCTCAAGCGGGAGAACCTGTATTATTTCAGACAAGTGACTGTCTAGTCTCTTCCTGAAAACCTCCAGTGATGAAGCACCCACAATTTCTGGTAGCAAGCTGTTCCACTGATTAATTGTCCTCCCTGTTAGGAAGTTTCTCCTTAATTCCAGGTTGCTTCTCTCTTTGATTAGTTTCCAACCATTGTTTCTTGTCTTGACTTCTGATGCTTTGGAGAATAATTTGACCCCCTCTCCTTTCTCACAGCCCCTCATATACTGGAAGATTGCTATCATGTCACCCCTAATTCTTCTTTTCATTAGACTAGCCAAGCCCAAATCCTGCAGCCATTCTTCATGTGTTTTAGTCTGCAGGCCTTTGATACCAGGGCCTCTGGTGGCTCAGACTGCTAAGACAGTCTGTTATTAACAGCAGCTGCTTGCAATTACTGCAGGTTCAAGCCCCACCAGGCCCAAGGTTGACTCAGCCTTCCATCCTTTATAAGGTAGGTAAAATGAGGACCCAGATTGTTGGGGGCAATAAAGTTGACTTTGTATATAATATACAAATGGATGAAGACTATTGCTTGACATAGTGTAAGCCGCCCTGAGTCTTCGGAGAAGGGCGGGATATAAATGCAAATAGTAATAATAATAATAATAATAATAATAATAATAATAATAATAATAATAATAATAATAATAATAATAATAATAATAATAATATTTGCACACAGGACGTACAATAATATGTGTGGGAAACATAGCAGTGTGCTTATATTCATTAAAGTCATGCCCGCAGACCTATATCATTTATCTTTTGTGGATTGAAAACTGCACAATCAATTGTACAAACTCAAACCGTTCTAAGTGTGAGAAACAGTCATAAGTTCCCTTTGGCAGTGCTGTTGTGACTCCGGATGGTCACTAAACGAACTGTCGTAAGTCGAGGACTACCTTTAAACTGGATATTAGAGAGCAAGATTGGGATCACAACTTTGAGAGGTAATCAAGCTGTGGCTAATTTAATCCTTGGGAAATGCTTCACACTCAGCAATTTTTATAAAAACACCTTCCACACCTGACTTCTTTTACTTTTATCACGATTTTGGGGCTTGTCCTAAGGCTGTGAGGTGGGCATTGTGTGTGTGTGTGTGTGTGTGTAGGAGCTTCAGAGCTGCTGTCTCGGGTGGAAATGGTTTGTGGCTCAGGATATGGCGGGACTCCAGCTGTGGCCGGAGCCCTGGTGGACTTTGTCAAACATCACAGGTTTTGTGAGCAGCTGCTGTTCTCGGGGTTGGGTGTGGGGGTGAGCTGTATTGCAACAGGGGTCTCTTTTGCAATGCCTGGAGATAGCCTGGGAGATTTGGCTGAACACGTCTCCCTATCGCTTGCCAAGCAAAGCCTCAACAACGACTGCAAGGACAGACTTTCCTTGGTTTGAAGCCTCCGCCTTGAAGGATTCCATATGATTCTTCAAGTCTATGGAGATTCTCAGTCATCCAGGTCAGGGCTCTCCAACCTTGGTCCCTTTAAGACTTGTGGACTTCAACTCCCAGAGTCCCTCAGCCAGCAGCCCCTCCCTCCTGGGAATCTAGAACAGGGCTCTCCAACCCTGGTCCCTTTAAGACTTGTGGACTTCAACTCCCAGAGTGCCTCAGCCAGCAGTCCTTCCTTCCTGGGAGTCTAGAACATGGGTCTCCAACCTTGGTCCCTTTAAGACTTGTGGACTTCAACTCCTAGAATCCCTCAGCCAGCAGCCCCTCCCTCCTGGGAGTCTAGAACAGGGCTCTCCAACCTTGGTCCCTTTAAGACTTGTGGACTTCAACTCCCAGAGTGCCTCAGCCAGCAGCCCCTCCCTCCTGGGAGTCTAGAACAGGGCTCTCCAACCTTGGTCCCTTTAAGACTTGTGGACTTCAACTCCCAGAGTGCCTCAGCCAGCAGCCCCTCCCTCCTGGGAGTCTAGAACAGGGCTCTCCAACCTTGGTCCTTTAAGACTTGTGGACTTCAACTCCCAGAGTCCTCAGCCAGCAGTCCTTCCTTCCTGGGAGTCTAGAACAGGGATCTCCAACCTTGGTCCTTTAAGACTTGTGGACTTCAACTCCCAGAGTCCTCAGCCAGCAGTCCTTCCTTCCTGGGAGTCTAGAACAGGGTCTCAACCTTGGTCCTTTAAGACTTGTGGACTTCAACTCCCAGAGTGCCTCAGCCAGCAGCCCCTCCTCCTGGGAGTCCGATTTCGTTGTTTGCTTGTTTTTTGGGGAAGATGTTTTGCTTCTCATCCAAGACACATTCTGTCATCTTGATGATATCCCTCCGTTAATTGGCTTTTTTTTTTGGCAATTGGAGCACCTGGCTGACTCACACATAAATGGTGATTTATGAGGGCACCGTGATCCTTCTCACAGGCAAGACCGCTGAGCCAGGTACCGCCTATTATTTATACCTGCATCAGGGTTTTTTTCCTGCCTGGTTTCAGGACTAAACTTGTCTCCCCATTGAACTCCATCTTAGACAGACAGGCAGATTAACAAAGCCAGAAGTGTGCAGCAGCTGCTAAAAAAGCCAACACAGTTCTGGGCTGCATCAACAGAGGGATAGAATCAAGATCACATGAAGTGTTAGTACCACTTTATAAGGCCTTGGGAAGGCCACACGTGGAATACTGCATTCAGGTTTGGTCGCCACGATGTAAAAAGGATGTTGAGACTCTAGAAAAAATGCAGAGAAGAGCAAGAAAGATGATTATGGGACTGGAGGCTAAAACATATGAAGAACGGTTGCAGGAACTGAGTATGTCTAGTTTAATGAAAAGAAGGACTAGGGGAGACAGGATAGCAGTGTTCCAATATCTCAGGGGTTGCTACAAAGAGGAAAGAGTCGGGCTGTTCTCCAAAGCACCTGAGGGTAGAACAAGAAGCAATGGGTGGAAACTGATCAAGGAAAGAAGCAACTTAGAACTAAGGAGAAATTTCCTGACAGTTAGAACAATTAATAAGTGGAACGACTTGACTGCAGAAGTTGTGAATGCTCCAACACTGGAAATTTTTAAGAAAATGTTGGACAGCCATTTGTCTGAAATGGTGTAGGGTTTCCTGCCTCGGCAGGGGGTTGGACTAGAAGGCCTCCAAGGTCCCTTCCAACTCTGTTGTTATATGATATGATATTATATTATATTATATTATATTATATTATATTATATTATATTATATTATATTATATTATATTATATTATATTATATTATATTATATTATATTATATTATATTATATTATATTATATTATATTATATTATATTATATTATATTATATTATATTATATTATATTATGTTGAAAGGGACCTTATAGGTCATCTAGTCCAACCCCCAGCCCAAGCATGAGACCCTACACCATTTCTGAAAAGTGGCTGTCCAATCTTCTCTTGAAAGTCTCAAGTGATGAAGCTCCCACAACTTCTGAAGGCAACTTATGTTCCACTGTTTGATTATTTTATTTATTTATTTATTTATTTATTTATTTATTTATTTATTTATCATATTTGTATACCGCCCTATCTCCCTAGGGACTCAGGGCGGTTCACAGGCGAATAAAAAGGTACATATAGATACAGAGTAAAATAACAGTTAAAAAGCTTATTCTACATGGCCCAATTTTTTAAAAAACAATATAAATAATAAAACCCATTAAAACCAATATAAAATTTAAAATCTAATCCAGTCCTGCGCAGATGAATAAGTGTGTTTTAAGCTCGCGACAGAAGGTTCGGAGGTCCGGAAGTTGACGAAGTCCTGGGGGGAGTTCGTTCCAGAGGGTGGGAGCCCCCACAGATTGTTCTCGCTGTCAGAAAATTTCTCCTTATTTCTAGATTAAATCTCTTCTTGACCAGTTTCAATCCATTTTTCCTTCTCTGGCCTTCAGGTGCTTTGGAAAATAGCTTGACCCCCCCCCCCGGTCCTCTCTGTGGCAGCCCCTCAAATATTGGAACACAGCTATCAAGTGTCTCCCGGTCCTTCTCTTCATTAGATTAACCGTGCCCAGTTCCTGTAACAATTCATCGTATGTTTTAGCCCCCAATCCCCTAATCATCCTGGTTCCATTTTTTATTATTATTATTATTATTATTATTATTATTATTATTATTATTATTATTATTATTATTATTATTATTATTATTATTATTATTATTATTATTATTATCCCGCCCTTCTCCGAAGACTCAGGGCGGCTTACACTATGTCAAGCAATAGTCTTCATCCATTTGTATATTATATACAAAGTCAACTTTTATTGCCCCCAACAATCTGGGTCCTCATTTTACCTACCTTATAAAGGATGGAAGGCTGAGTCAACCTTGGGCTTGGTGGGACTTGAACCTGCAGTAATTGCAAGCAGCTGCTGTTAATAACAGACTGCATTAGTCTGTTGAGCCACCAGAGGCTCTATGGTCTCAACATCCTTTTTATAGTGTGGTGGCCAAAACTGGATGGAGTACTCTAGGTGGGTCTTACTAGCGTTTTATAGAGTGGTATTAGTACCTCCCTTGATCTTGGTTTTATCCGTCTGTTAATGCAATTTAGGATTGCATTTGTTTATCTGGCTGCCGCTGCACACGGCTGGCTCATATTTAGCTGGTTGTCCACTAAGACTCCAAAATCCCTCTCACAGTCACTGCTATTAATCCTGGTTTCACCCAATCTGTATGTGTACTTTTGGGTTTTCTTACCCAAGTTATCCATCTTACTGGATAGTGCCCCATTTTACTGGATATTCCAGTCTGTCAAGAGCCTTCTGACTATTGAGTTTATATTCCAAAATCTTAGCAGTTCCCACCAAACCAGTGGTCTGAAAGAGGGCTCAAAGAGGCCATCTCTGCTAAAACTGAACAGCCCCCCTTCAACAGAGAAAGTGGGATACGAGTGCACCTGTCTCCTCTTTAGTGTGCAGCCCACACCTGATTACAAAAGGTGACTCTGAGGATGATTCTGAAACTATAGATAAATCCCCAGGTGGCCTCAACGACTCTCAGAGAGCTAACCACCATCTCTAAGAGTGTGTTCTGTCCTCCTTCGCCTCCATCCGAGTGATGGCTTAATTAGCCGGCACTATCAGCTCTGGCAGCAGAATAGCGAATGTCTGTCAAGTTCTCTGATATCTCCCTCGACGCTGGTGAGTCACTTCAGCTCTTAGTTAATCAGTTGATTTGCTGGCTACGAAGAGACACAGCAGTGCTCACTGCCTTTATATCCTGTGGGGTGTGGCTCCATGACTCAGCACTTCCTAGGCCTGTCCCACCCCTGCTTCTGTTGTTCCCTCCTCTCCTGCCTATGAAACCTAGGGTCCAACCAGCCTGATTGCTATCAGCTGGGTCTGAAGGCGTGGCCTGGGGGGGAAAGAGTCAGGGGATGGAGGCCTCATTATCTCTTCCACCTGGCCTGCTTCTGGCTCCTGGAGCTGAGCATGGGGAGCCGGTGCTCCTGAGGTAAGTCCAGACAGCCCTTCCCCCTCACTTTCCAAGTCATTTTCTGGCAGGAGGCCCAGCTCAGGGGGCGCAGATTCAACAGAGTGCTAACATCCAGGTGACAACCAAATATAAACCCTTCGATTCCCCTCCAGTCAGTTAGAACTGAAGAAGCTTCTTGGATGAGAAGTAAAGTGTTTTCAAAGAAAAAAAAAACCCAAGAAAGTCTAGTTGCCCTTTGGTAAAAAAAACACCTTTGGGACATCCTTCTGAGTTTCTACTCCAAAGCAATTCCCCCCAGCTTAGTGTCATTTGTGAATTTGGTGGGTGCTCCTTCAATCCCCTTGTCTAGGTCATTTATGAAGATGTTGAAAAACACTTGGGCCTAAGACAGAATCTTGTGGTACCCCAGTGCATACATCAACTCCATGTTCTATTGTAGTTGATGTATGCACTTGTATGCAGTTGATGATGTATAGAACATGTAGAACTACATGTTCTGTGTAGTTCTATTGAGAACTGCACTGTGAGTGTGATTGGTCAGCCAACTGCAAATCCATCTGATGGTGGTACTATGTATGCTATATCATTCTATCTTACCAAAAAGATGTCTATAGTCTACTTTATCAAATGCCTTTCTGGAGTTTAAGTATACTATATCCCAAGTATTTCCTTACTCCACTGATTTTGTCAGTCAAAGAAGGCAATCCGGTTTGTTTGGATGACCTACTTTCAACAAACCCATGGTGGCTTCCGGTAATCACCTTGTTCATTTCTAGGTGCTCACCTAGAAATCTGTTGCTTGTTGATCTTTCCCTAGATTTTTCTCAGGTAGTGATGTCAAGCTGATTGGTCTGTAATTTCCTGAATCCACTTTTTCCACTTTTTTGAAAATTGGAACCCCATCAGCTCTTTCCCAATCTTCTGGTGGGTCCCCTGTCCTCCAGGAGCTCTAAGACAACTTCCACTCATTGTCCACTTCATCCCTAGTGTTAAGAATTAAATCTACTAGAGCTGACCATAGTTCTCTCTTCCACTTTTTTTTTTTTTTTTGACGGCAAAGTTGTAAGCTAGGCATGTGATACATGATCACAGAAGTGTTTCAATAATCCTTGAATTGTCTGTTTCCTAACTTGACCTAGCTAAAAGCACTGGCAGAAAGGGAAGGAGATGGAGTACTGTTGCTGGAGTAGTGTGGGAAGAAATATCCATCTGGTTCAGTTCCAAGCTGGGAGAAAGACACTGGAAACATGGAGGCTGATTGGAAAGAAGGTTTAGTGATGAAACAGAACCATTTGGATTCTGGTGCAGCTGACCACATGGAGTTGAGAGTGGATAGCTTTTATACCTTCTCTTCGGTTTTGCACTTGAACTTCATATTCCTGTGCAAGAACATGTATTCTATTTGCTGTTGTCAAACTCCCATAGGGCCATGTAGGGGTTATGTAGGGGTCATAGCTGGTTCTATAGGCAAAGTACAAATGCTAGGTGTTTGTCTGAGCTACGTTTGGTTGAAGTTTGGACTGGTGATGCAGTGAAGGGGTTTGTGTTCTGAAAGGGTGTTGGGCAATTCCTATTGTGGCTTAATGGCTTTGTCCTGTATTGGATCTTGAGTAAGGGCTATTTGCTTATGAATAGGCTATTTGCTTATGAATAGAGCTATCTAAATACTTGTCTTCTTTCAATAAGCTCTTTATCTCTTAAGTGCTGACATCTGCTGTGGGCTATTAAGGAAGGTGGGAGCTGCTTTCTGCCTCTAAAAAAACACACATCTCCATTTCTCATTTAGGGAAATATAATATCTCCCTTTATTAATATTTCCCAAAATATGTCATTCTTCTGGGAGTTGGGTGGGTGCTAAGCTACTACCAGTAGGAAGGGCTGAGAGGGGAGCCTCATTTTGAAAACACCCGATCAGTGTCCCATCTCATACCCTGACTTTCTTCTCTCTTCCCAGGGAAATGGCTCAGCTCACTCAGTGGCTTTTGAGAGAGGAATACTGGCTACCTCCAGGATTCACCTGGGAGGACATGCAGGAGACAGAGAACATCCTCTATCCCCAACCCCATCACCTCCTGCTCTGCCTCCCCGTCGCTCTCCTGCTGGTCGGCCTCCGGTTCTTGTTTGAAAGGCAAGCTCTTCATTTGGCTCTTTCAGTCAAAACCAAGGAGCAGTGGAAGGAAGAGGCCCTCCCCCACCTATTTGGAGAGATCTTTCCTTCCCTCCCCACCCAAATGCTTGACACAGTGGGATGTCCCTTTTGCCTTTAGCAGTCATTTTGGATGCACTGAATTTGTAAGATTGACAAATATGAGAGCCAATGAAAATTGAACATGGCATTATTATGAGCCACAGTGGCGCACTGGTTAGAGTGCAGTACTGCAGGCTACTTTTGCTGCCTGCCAGCTGCCTGCAATTTGGCAGTTCAAATCTCACCAGGCTCAAGGTTGACTCAGCCTTCCATCTTTCCGAGGTCGATAAAATGAGGATCCAGATTGTTGGGGAAAATATGCTGTCTCTGTAAACCACTTAGAGGGGCTGCAAAGCACTGTAAAGTGATATATAAGTCAGTGCTAGTGCTATTATTTGAGCCAGTGTTCATTCGGTGTGAAGTATCAGCTGTATGCGGATGATACTCAGCTGTACTTTTCTACACCGAACCACCCCAACGAAGCTATCGAAGTGCTGTCCCGGTGTCTGGAGGCCGTACGGGTCTGGATGGGGAGAAACAGGCTCAAGCCCAATCCCGCCAAGACAGAGTGGCTGTGGATGCCGGCATCCCGGTACAGTCAGCTAAATCCGCGGCTGACCATCGGTGGCGAGTCATTGGCCCCGATGGAGAGGGTCCGCAACTTAGGCGTCCTCCTGGATGAACGGCTGTCTCTAGAAGAGCATTTGACGGCCGTCTCCAGGAGAGCGTTCTACCAGGTTCGCCTGGTGCGCCAGTTGCGCCCCTTTCTGGACCGGGATGCCCTATGCACGGTTACTCACGCACTCGTGACGTCTCGCCTGGATTACTGCAATGCTCTCTACATGGGGCTCCCCTTGAGGGGCATCCGGAGGCTACAGTTAGTCCAGAATGCAGCTGCGGGTGATAGATGGAGCCCTCGTGCCTCCCATATGACACCTATCCTGCGCAGACTGCACTGGCTTCCTGTGGCCTTCCGGGTGCGCTTCAAGGTTTTGGTGACCACCTTTAAAGCGCTCCATGGCATTGGGCCGGGTTATTTACGGGACCGCCTACTGTGACCGAATACCTCCCACCGTCCCGTGCGCTCTCACAGAGAGGGTCTCCTCAGGGTGCCGTCAGCAAGGCAATGTCGTCTGGCGACACCCAGGGGAAGGGCCTTCTCTGTGGGGGCTCCCACCCTCTGGAACGATCTACCCCCCGGACTTCGTCAGCTTTCGGACCTTCGGACCTTCCGCCGCGGGCTTAAAACATACTTATTTAATTGTGCAGGACTGAGCTAGATTTTAAATTTTGGGTTTTAAATTGGGTTTATTTCTATTTTTAATTGGACGGGCTTTAGAATAAGTTTTTTAAATGTTTTATATTGTATTTATATTCTATTTATCTGTTTTTAGTGCCTGTAAACCGCCCTGAGTCCCTTGGGAGATAGGGCGGTATATAAATATGATTAAATAAATAAATAAATAAATAAATAATTCCAGGGGCGAAATCCAGCAGGTTCTGACAGGTTCTGGAGAACCGGTAGCGGAAATTTTGAGAAGTTTGGAGAACTGGCAAATACCACCTCTGGCTGGCCCCAGAGTGGGGTGGGAATGGAGATTTTGCAATATCCTTCCCCCAGGAGTGGGGAGGAAATGGGGATTTAGCAGTATCCTTCCCCTGCCATGCTCACCAAGACACGCCCACCAAGCCACACCCACAGAGCCGATAGTAAAAAAAATTGGATTTTACCACTGATTCATTCTCATGACCAAAGCTGTTGCCTTTTCTAAGAAAATCGCCATCCCCTTGAGCAAAAAACTGGGTTTGCAAGAAAAGGTGAGATGGAAACCTTCTCCAAACCCGATCCTGGAAGCTTTTTACACAAAGAGGAGGAAATTAAATCCAGAAATCACACCCAGATAACTGATTCAGCTGGATTCATTAACTTCTTTATGTACATAATAATTAGATAAAGTATTTACAATACCAATAGTTGATTCTTCCAATGTTTTAGAAGTTACAGGAAGAATACAATGGCAAGAGAGAACAATTAGTTTCATTTCAGCACAGCAGACAAGCACAAGCTAATTTCATTTTAGATCTGAGCACAGAGCTTAATACAAAGAGAATCTCCTCTATGAGGGCAGTTAATCTTCTGCACAGACTCAGAAGCTGCAGACTATGACACACCCTGGCTCCAATCTGTCTCAGCTTTCAATTGGCTGACTTAGTTGCTATGCCTATTCATTGGCTGACCTTCTTACCATGTCTCTGCCAGTTCATGAATAATCTGACAAGTGTTCATTCGCTTGACCAAACCTGTTGCCTTTTCCAGGAAAATTGCCATCCCCTTCAGCAAAAAATTGGGTTTGCAAGAAAAGGTGAGAAGGAAACCTTCTCCAAACCCGATCCTGGAAGCTTTTTACACAAAGAGGAGGAAAAATCCCCAAAAGGTGAGTTTCTTCTACACAGGATTGCAGATAAATACCACCCATCTCACTCTCAGAGGAACTATGGGCAGTTTACAGCTCAAAGGATAAACACTATGTGAAAGTAAAATACATCAATAAAATGGGAGCCTAATATAAAGATAGAGTAAAGTAAAAATGAAAAGGTGAATGGAGACTCTTTAAGGTGTTAATCACTCCCAGGTTTGCATGTCACACTGCAAGCCCCATATAAGTTGGGAGAGCCAGATCTTCACATTTTGCTGAGATGCCAGGAGTGTGGGGGCCCACCTCTCTGCTTTTCTCCTCCCCCGATCCAGAGGTGGATTTCAGCAGGTTCTGACAGGTTCTGGAGAACCGGTAGCGGAAATTTTGAGAAGTTTGGAGAACTGGCAAATACCACCTCTGGCTGGCCCCAGAGTGGGGTGGGAATGGAGATTTTGCAATATCCTTCCCCCAGGAGTGGGGAGGAAATGGGGATTTAGCAGTATCCTTCCCCTGCCATGCTCACCAAGACACGCCCACCAAGCCACACCCACAGAGCCGATAGTAAAAAAAATTGGATTTTACCACTGATTCATTCACATGACCAAAGCTGTTGCCTTTTCCAAGAAAATCGCCATCCCCTTGAGCAAAAAACTGGGTTTGCAAGAAAAAGTGAGATGGAAACCTTCTCCAAACCTCATCCTGGAAGCTTTTTACACAAAGAGGAGGAAATTAAATCCAGAAATCACACACAGATAACTGATTCAGCTGGATTCATTAACTTCTTTATCTATATAATAACAGATAAAGTATTTACAATACCAATAGTTGATTCTTCCAATGTTGTAGAAGTTACAGGCAGAATACAAGGGCAAGAGAGAACAGTTAGTTTCATTTCAGCACAGCAGACAAGCACAAGCTAATTTCCTTTTAGATCTGAGCACAGAGCTTAATACAAAGAGAACCTCCTCTATGCAGGGCAGTTAAGCTTCAGCACAGACTCAGAAGCTGCAGACTAAGATACACCCTGGCTCCAATCTGTCTCAGCTCTCAATTGGCTGACTTAGTTGCTATGCCTATTCATTGGCTGACCTTCTTACCATGTCTCTGCCATTTCATGAATAATCTGACAAGTGTTCATTCGCTTGACCAAACCTGTTGCCTTTTCCAGGAAAATCGCCATCCCCTTCAGCAAAAAACTGGGTTTGCAAGAAAAGGTGAGAAGGAAACCTTCTCCAAACCCGATCCTGGAAGCTTTTTACACAAAGAGGAGGAAAAATCCCCAAAAGGTGAGTTTCTTCTATACAGGATTGTGGATAAATACCACCCATCTCACTCTCAGAGGAACTATGGGCAGTTTACAGCTCAAAGGATAAACACCATATGAAAATAAAATACATCAGTAAAATGGGAGCCTAATAGAAAGATAGAGTAAGGTAAAAATGAAAAGGTGAGTGGAGACTCTTTAAGGTGTTAATCACTCCCAGGTTTGCATGCCACATTGCAAGCTCCATACAAGTTGGGAGAGCCAGATCTTCACGTTTTTCTGAAAGGCTGGGAGTGTGGGGGCCCACCTCTCTGTTTTTCTCCTCCCCCCATCCAGAGATGGATTTCAACAGGTTCTGACCAGTCCTGGAGAACTGGTAGCGGAAATTTTGAGTAGTTTGGAGAACTGGTAGTAAAAATTCTGACTGGCCCTGCCCCCATCTATTCTCTGCCTCCCGAGTCCCAGCTGATCGGGAGGGGATGGATATTTTGCTGTAACCTTCCCCTGCCACGCCCACCAAGCCATGCCACGCCCACCAAGCCACACCACGCCCACAAAGCCATGCCACGCCCACAAAGCCATGCCCACAGAACCAATAGTAAAGAAATTTGAAAACCACTACTGCCCCCATCCCTGCATGTGTATTCATAGCAAAGAGAAATTAACAAAAAAATTAAAAACTGTGGGGGACGGATGTTGCATTTCCCAGAAAAGTGATCTTGGAACTTGGCTGTGCAGCTTTTCTCACCTGGTTCTGCCTCCTGCCTTCTAGGAAGAAGTCAGCGGATTAGCCAAGCAGTGCGACCTCCAACCAAGGCAGGTAGAGAGATGGTTCCGGTACCGACTGAATCAGAACCACCCCAGCGTGACCAAGAAATTCTGTGAAGCCAGGTGAGTGGAAACTCTTGGGGCAGGGCAATCCATGCGGACCAGAGCATCTCTTTTTGCCCAAAAAGGATCTTTGTCACTATTGACTTTACAAAAAGATTCTGAATGACTTTAGAAGGGTGTTTGTGTTGGATGTCTAGTAGGAGTATGCCTGTTTGAAGAGTCTTTATCAATTGATCAAGAATGCTTCTCCCAAAGTTTCTTTACTTAAGGGTGGGTTTCTAAACTTGAAGAAAGTTCACCAGGGGAGAGAAAGTCTTTGAAATCAACTGATCCCCTGGGTAGCTGAATTCTGTCAGAAAGCTTTGGAGCACAGGGAAGACGAGACGGGTTGCGTCATCAGCTGGGATGGAGCAGTGGGAGAAGATGGCAAGGAAGTGAATGGCAGTAGGCACAAAGTAGAACTGCTTAATTCATTCTTTGCACCTGTCTACATGCGAAAGGAAAACAATACCCCAGCCTACCAAAAGTAGAACCATTAAAAACAGACTAAGTACATGTCCAAATAGGTAGGAAAAGGTAAGAAACACCTGTCCAACCTAGATAAGTCAAATCACCAGGACCAGATGGTTTACATCCCAGAATTCTGAAGGAGCTGGCAGATGTGATCTCAGAGTCACTTATTTTCAAAGATCCTGGAGAATTGGTGAATTACCAGAGGATTGGAAAAGAGTTGATGAGGTTCTTATCTTCAAAAAAAAGGAGGTTGGATTTCTAGACAAACAGAAAGCATTTGACAATGTGAACTGGCAATTTATGCTAAAACAATTAAAAGATATGGATTTTGGGGAGAGATTTATTAACATGATTAAGGCAATATATTATAAGTAAACAGAAAAGGTACATGGAGATATGACAGGTTAACATTAGAAAAGGTACAAGACAAGGATGTTATTTATATCAACACTATTATTTATATCAACACTGGAAGTATTAAACAGAAATAATAATAATAATAATAATAATAATAATAATAATAATAATAATAATAATAATAATAATAATAATAATTTCTATACCGCCCTTCTCCCGAAGGACTCAGGGCGGTTTACAGCCAGATAAAACCAACAATAAATAGATACAATACAATTAAAACCAATATTAAAAAACCTATTAAATTTGTCCCATAATTAAAATACATTAAAACCATAAAAACCTCATTAAAATTAATAATAATAGTAATAATTATAATAATCATAATAATTATTATGCCAGTCCTGCGCGGAAGAATAGATACGTCTTCAGCTCGTGGCGAAAGGTCCGGAGGTCAGGAAGTTGTCGAAGTCCTGGGGGAAGCTCATTCCAGAGGGTGGGAGCCCCTACAGAGAAGGCCCTCCCTCTGGGGGCCGCCAGCCGACATTGTTACACAAGATATAGGGATAAAAGGTATGGAAATAGAAAAGGAAAAATATAAATTACAGGCATTTGCAGACAATTTAGTCTTCATTCTGGAAGATCCACAAGAAACAATCATGCTGCTATCAATACCTGTGAAGATCCTGGAAAAGATTTATCAGGCAATGAATCAGTGTACACCTAGAGGAAAGCAAAGTTATAACTAGAAGTGTTTGTTATGCCAAACAAATCTTATTGCATTCTTTGATAAAATGCAATAGTGGACCAGCAAACTGCTGTGGGCATAGTATGCTAGGACCTCAGTAAAGCATTTGACAAAGTAGACCACTACCTACTACTTGATAAGAAAGGAAAATGTGGAATAGATATTACCATCATCAGATGGATTCGTAACTGGCTGATACATCACATTCAACATTTAGTCCTCAATGGAACTACATCAGAGGGAAGTAGGCAGCTGGAGACCTCTTTCCTTGGGTCCAGCACTCTCTGACATCAACATCAATGATTTAGATGAAGGAATAGATGCGAAACTCATCAAATTTGCAGACGATAACAAGCTAGTGGGAATAGCCAACACTTTAGAAGATAGGCTCAAGATCCAGAAGGATCTTGAGAGATTTGAACACTGGGCCTATCCAAAAAATGGCAAGACACTTCTTTCTCTTTTCCTTTTCCTCCACCATTTCCCCACTATTTTCATTTTCATTTTATATTTTGATAAGTTCATTAAGATTATAGTTTTAAAAAGAAGGGCATTTGTTTGATGCAAAGGAAAGCATCCCTCTTCAGCATCTTACAATACTGGTAGCAATGTGTTTTGGCCTCCGAACCAGTGGAGGGCCCCATTAGATTGTCAGAGAGCACATTTGTTGGGTGTTTATGACTGGCGATACAAAGAGGGGCGATCCTTTGGTGGATGGACAGTCATGTCTCCTCTGTGATCCACAACCAAACTAGTCATCTTGCCCTCAATCCTCTGTCAGCTGGACTTTGTATTCCCTTCTAACACTAGAAGCTCTGGGTCTCCCAGCCTGTTGTCCAATTATATCCTGATGCTTTTTTCTGATTGTTTTCCAGCTGGAGAACCGTGCAGTTCTTCGTTTTCTTCTTCATGGCATTGGCCATCCTTTACAATGTGAGTACCAACTTTCCCTACTTCTTTTGTTCATTGTCAAAAAAAACAAAAAAACAAAAACAAAACACAACTGGTCATGTGTAATGCAGGTATTGACCACGGGTGAAATGCTACCAGTTCGGACAAATTTGGCTGAACTGGTAATAATAAAAGCTACCGATTCAGGCGAACTGGTAGTAAAAAATATGCTACCAGTTCAGACGAACTGGTATTTCCGATGATCAGCTGTGCCGTGCGATTTATATTTGCTAGAAAGCAGGATATCCTACTTTCTAGTGAATCTAAATCATGCGGCACAGCTATTTCCCCCCCCTCGCTGTTCTACTTACCTTAGAAAAGGCTTCTTAATCCTCCTTTTTCAGCGCTTTGTGGTAGCGCCTGTGGTGTGCATGCCTGCAAAGCATGCGTTTGCCGCACACCGCACATGCGTGTGCACATCAAACCAATAGCAAAGTGAACTGGTAGCAGACTTCAGAGCATTTCACCCCTGGTATTGACCTTCTCTGCCTCCCACCTCCTAATTGATTAGCAAAAGAGGGTCCATTTTTCAACTCTTTACAATATCTTAGTGACTACAGTTGCTTTGTGGTCTCCTTTCCCTTTCATCGTCCCTTCATATCAGGTCTAAAGAAGTGTTGGTGGGCTGGTATGATGTCACTCCTAATGAATGGTGTCTTCTTGCAGAAACCCTGGTTCTGGAATGTCCGCGAATGTTTCGATGGGTACCCACTGCAGGTAAGGCATCAGGAGACATTTGAATGACCATTTCAATGGAAAAATGTGCATCAATTACTAAGCCCTTGTGCAATGTGTGTGTGTGTGTACCAAATTTATATTTGCTGATAAAGAAATAAAGGGAGACTAGTATAGATTTATTTCGAGCTATTTAGCTCTCATCAGCTAGCCATACCTTTACTTGGAATTGAACTTGGGCTGCTTGCATATTAGGCAGTTGTATTAACCTCTGAGCCACAAGGTCTCCTCGCTTTGTAAGCTTGAGCCAGGGGACAGATTAAGTGTTTTTCTTTCGAAGCACCTGGTCTACCCCAATATGGGAGGGAGCATACTGCTTCCCTTTCGCCTTCGATTGGAGCTGACAGGTGAAAGGGAAGCAGTGTGCTCCCTCCCAGATTAGGGTAGACCAGGTGCTTCGACAGAAAAACACTCTCTCTCTCTCTCTCTCTCTCTCTCTCTCTCAAATATATATATATATATATATATATATATATATATATATATATATATATATATATATATATATATATATAATATTATATATAGGTCTTTGGTTATTCGGGTTTTCTCCCGCGTAAAATTGGAAGTGTCTTGGTGACGTTTCAATGAAGTCGAAAGAGCTGCAATCACACATTGCTCCCAGAAGCACGAAGCTGAAGCCTGAAGATGACGAATGAGACTTCGTCGAAACGTCGCCATTTCAAACCCCTCCAATCCATACATGCAGCAGACTGACACCCACTATGAAGATGTAGCACGACCACGAACACGAAGCCAAACAACAGCTATGCAGCTCACCAAATCCCCCTGCAGCTCAGACTAATCTGAGCAAAACCAAGCCCCCACCCAAACAGGACACACCCCCAGCCAATCAGAGCACCAAAAAACCCCCATCCAATCAGAGCACAGCCAAGCTCCCACCCAATCAGTTCAAACCCCCACTAGCAGTTAAAAAGGAAGACACAGCTGCAGTCACACATTGCTCCCAGAAGCACGAAGCTGAAGCCTGAAGATGACGAATGAGACTTCGTCGAAACGTCGCCAAGACACTTCCAATTTTACGCGGGAGAAAACCTGAATAACCAAAGATCTACATACAAACACCCGCGAAAACCTCAGAAAACATATATATATATATATATATATATATATATATATATATATATATATATATATATATATATATATATGACTTTCATCCAAGCTTTAGGAATTCAATTCTGTCCTGTTTTTGCAGCTGAAAAGGAAGGGATTAAGCAGTGATAAGAAATATCACATGAGGACAAATGTAAGGAAATCACCACCACTTTCCTAGCTGACAAATTTATCTTCCAAAGGATGGAGGAGGGAACAGCTATATCGGACTTAATTATAATTAAGAGGGACGATAATGCAGGAACAGGTAATAGAACAAAGACTAGTGAGCTGATTTTAACAAACCAAGAAAGACAATAGGAAGGATTCCGTGGACCAATCAGTTTGATATCAGAACCTGGGAAAACCTGTAAATATCTATCTATATCTTTATCACTAATCACATCTCTAGAATATAACTTAGTATAATATTCTAAAAAAGCTTTTTTAATCAAATTTTGCTGATATACTTCCTTACCTCTATATTCTATTTTATCAATTATACGTCGTTTCTGTTTCTTTCTTAATAAATATGCTAACCACCTTCCAGGTTTATTAGAATTATTAAACAAATTATGTTTTACATATTGTAAATTAGTTGCCACCTGATCTGCCATTAACATATTAAATTGACCTCTTAATATATTTATTGACTCTTTTATTTTACTATCTCCTGGATTGCATACCAATAACTGCTCCTTCCTTTTAATTTCCTCTTCTAGTTCTTTTCGCCTTTTGTGCAGTCTATTTCTATATTTATTATTCATCTCTAATAAAATTCCCCTCATATAAGCTTTGCTGGTGTCCCAAACTATCTCTATAGGTGTCCCTTTATCCATGTTCAAAGAAAAAAATTCCTTCATTAGAGTTTTACATTCATTTACATTTTGTTCATATTTAAACAAGTTCTCATTCATCCTCCACGACCTCCTGGCCTCTTTTTCCCGATCTAACTCAATCCATACCGGGCTATGATCAGACAAGGTTCTAGAACAAATTTTTGTCTTCTTCACTCTGAAAAACAAATCATTAGTAATTAAAATGAAATCAATCCTAGAAAAAGATTGATGTCTGTCAGAAAAAAATGTAAAATCTCTCTCTTTTTCATTGCGTTCTCGCCATACATCTCTCAATTCTAAATCTTCCATCAAATCAAAGAATGCCTTTGGCAGTTTTACACGATTGGAAATATTTCTAAGACTTCTTTTATCTTTCTGGGTATCCATCACTCCATTCCAATCACCCATTAATATATAAGTTTTATAATCCCAAGATGTTATTCTTTTATGTAAAAACTTATAAAATTTTTCTTGTTGTTGATTTGGTGCATAAACTCCTATTAAAAGTATTTTTCTCCCTTCCAATAAAAGTTCAATAGCAATATATCTTCCTTGATTATCCGCCTCAATTAATGTTGCAGATAAATTACTCTTTATATAAACAACTAGTCCATTCTTCTTTTCTGTAGCAGATGCAACAAAATGTATTCCCAATTTCGAATTTATCAAATATTTCTGGTCTAATGTTCTAATATGTGTTTCTTGTAAACATACAATGTCATTTTTAAATTGCTTCAAATAATGAAATATCTTTCTTCTCTTTTGTGGTGAGTTTAATCCATTGACATTCCAAGATAAAAGTCTAATTGCCATTATCAGCAATCGGAAACTTTTGAAGCACCAGCCACAAATCATATCTTTCTTTGGGCCTTGCTCCTCCCACTGTTTCCGTCTTGGTAATAGCAGATTGAGCCTGTTGAGCCTTTTCTTCTTGTTCCTTGCGTTTGACAGCTGCTCTTGTCATCCTTGGTTCTTTTGGAATCTCTGATCCCATCTTAGACACATCCAACGCTTGTAAAAGGTCTTCTTCCATTACTATCACTTCTTTTTCTTTAATTTCACCTTCCTTTCTCCTACCATCCGGAGATGGTGGACTTTCAACTTTAAGCACATAAGCATAAAAAACTTGTGCTTTACTGACTGTATTAAGACGATGTGCTTTCCCTTCATATCAATTAATTTCTTCAGAGGAAATAGTGTTTGCAATTAAGCAGCTTAAAGCGAATAAAGCACCAGGTACAGATGGCTTGACAACTACTTATTATAAAAATTTACAAAATGAGATGATTGTACCACTTAAGGAGTTATTTAACAGAATACAAAGGGGAGGAGAAGCTCCTCCTTCATGGATGACAGCTTTTATCTCATTAATATCTAAAGAAGATCGAGATGGTTTTAAACCAGAGAATTATAGGCCAATATCGCTTTTAAATACTGATTATAAGATATTTGCTAAGATACTAGCGAATAGATTGATGCCACTGATGAATCAATTAATTCATAATGACCAATCAGGATTTATTAAGGGGAGACAGATGAGATATAATATGAGACAAATTGTAAATTTACTTGAATATTTGGAAGGAAACAGCCAGGTTTCAGCAGCATTCCTCTTTTTGGATGCCGAAAAAGCTTTTGATAGATTGGATTGGCAGTTTTTGTTTAAAGTAATAGAAAAAATGCAATTTGGGGATTATTTTATTCAAGCAATTAAGGCTATATATCAAAAGCAAACAGCTCAAATAATAGTAAATGGTGGATTAACAGAATCTTTCAAGATTGAGAAAGGGACTAGACAAGGATGTCCCTTGTCACCATTATTATTCATTCTAACTTTGGAAATATTATTGAGTAAGATACGTGGTTTAGATCGAATAAAAGGAATTAGAATTAAAAATCAAGATTATAAATTAAGAGCGTTTGCAGATGATTTGGTTGTTTCTTTATCTCAACCAATACATTCAGCTGTATATTTGATGGAGACAATTGATCAGTATAGTAAGGTATCTGGGTTTAAAGTGAATCAACAGAAGACAAAAATGATAATTAAAAATATGAATACACATCAGAGGGAAGAATTAGAAAGAATAACTGGATATGAAGTAGTTAAAAAGGTTAAATACTTAGGAGTATACATTACAGCATCGAATGTAAAATTATATAAAAATAATTATGAGGTATTGTGGGGAAAAGTAATTAAAGAAATGGAGAAATGGAAGAAGTTACAATTATCATTGTTGGGAAGAGTGGCAGCTATAAAAATGAATGTTTTGCCTAGATTTTTATTTTGTTTCAAATGATTCCAATTTTGAAGAAAGATGCAAATTTACAAGAATGGCAAAAAGGGATTAATAATTTTGTATGGAAGGGTAAAAAACCGAGGATAAAGTTAAAAATAATGCAAGACGTTAGGGAAAGAGGGGGTTTAAAAATGCCTAATTTGAAATTGTACTATGATGCAGTTGTTTTAACTTTAATTTCTGATTGGATTAATTTAACAGAGGAAAGGATTTTGAATATAGAAGGTTATGGTTTGTTATATGGATGGCACGCATATGTAATATATGACAAGAAAATTGATAAGACATTTAAGAATAATATGGTCAGAAGTGCGTTGTTGAGGATTTGGAAAAAATATCAATATAAGTTAGATGGAAAGATACCAATATGGACCATCCCCAGACATATGATAGAGAATATAAATATATTACAAAAAATGGAAGTTATCACTTACAAAGAGCTTTTGACTATGGAAAAAGGGGAATTACAGTTAAAATCTAGGGAGAAATTGAGGATGAAGGAAGAAATTATACATGGTTCCAGTATGGACAATTGCAATTTAGATGGAAAATAGATCAGAAAATTGGTATAAGGCAAAGTGATGATAATCTGGTAAAACAAATAAAAGATCAAGGTCAACAGCATATAAAGAGATTATATAATGTATTGGTTGAAATTGATTCAGAAATGGAGTTGGTTAAAGATTGTATGGTAAAATGGGCACAAAATTTTCAACAACCTATAATGTTAGAAACATGGGAAAAATTTGGGTGAGGAATGTTAAATTCATAAGCACAAAATTAAAGAGAAAATTTTTATAAAATGTTTTATAGATGGCATTTAGATCCTAAAAAACTGTCATGTATGTATCCAAATGTGAAAGCAAAATGTTGGAGATGTGATTGTGAGGATGCTACCTATTATCATATATGGTGGACTTGCAAAAAAGTTAAAGCCTTTTGGATTAAAATATGGTGGATTATGCAGAACATTTTGAAAAAGAAGATCAAGTTTGTTCCACAGTTCTTTTATTAGGAATAATCTCAGATTGCACTGTTATAGAGACAAAACTGATTCTGAATTTAATAACTGCTGCAAGATTATTGATTGCACAATATTGGAAGAAAGAAGACTTACCTACAATTGGAGAATGGATTAGTAAAGTATCAAATTTAGCAGAAATGGCAAAAATTTCTGCCTACTTGAAAGACTGTACACAAGAAAAATATATTTTGGAATGGAGGAAGTGGATTGATTATATTCAAAATAAGTATCAGATTAAAAAATATCAATTAGTTTTTGAGTGAAGTTAGGAATTATTATGTATTAGTTTAAGAAAGAAGGGAATTGATAGTGTGATGGTGTGAAATGGAATATGTTTTATGTTATATTTTAGATTATGTTTGTTAGTTACAATACCCTGTATTCTGTTCTGGGAAGTCTCGGGGGGGGGGGAATGAGGGGGGGAAGGGGAAGACTATAAATTGATTGGTTGCCATTGTACAGGAATAATGGTAGAATTAAACAAGTTGGAATGGTGTAATGTCGGGACTGCTCGGCAAACACTCCCGAAGGGAAAGGGTAAGGAAAGAGGAGTAAAGAAGGAAGAAAGTAGGTAGGCAGGTGGGTAGGGAGGAAAGAAGGGAGGGAGAAGAAAGGATAGGAGGAGGAGAAGAAGGAGAAGATAGAGGGTTAGAAAGGATGGTAGTGAGAAGTGGGAAAGAGGAGGGGAAGTAGGAAAAGGTGGTGGGGGAAGTTTAAGGAGAAGGTGGTGGGGGAAGTTTAAGAAGGATGAGAAGGGAAGAAAGGATTAAAGGGGGGAGTGGCAGTCGAGCAGCCCTGATTGAGTATAATTTCAGTATAGGACTGATTGTTGGATAAGTGATTGTATTGTACACTGGTCAAATTGTGAGAATTATTATGGAAAAATAAAAATTTTGCAAAAAAAAAAAAAGACCTGGGAAAACCCTGGAAAAGATATTAAAGCAGCAGATTTGTGAACATATAGAAACAAATAAATTGATTAGGAGAAGTCAGGATGGGTTTGTTAAAGGCAAATGATGCCAAACAAACCTTATTGCCTTCTTTGATGAAAGGACTAAATCAGTGGACCAAGGAAATGCTGTGGGTCAGGGGTGAAATCCAAATTTTTTCCCTACCGGTTCTATGGGTGTGGCTTGGTGGGTGTGGCAGGGGAAGGATATTGCAAAATCTCCATTCCCTCACCTCCTGGGGGGAAGGATACTGCAAAATCTCCATTCCTTCCCCACTCTGGGGCCAGCCAGAGGTGGTATTTGCTGGTTCTCCGAACTGCTCAAAATTTCTGCTACCGGTTCTCCAGAACCTGTCAGAACCTGCTGGATTTCATCCCTGCTATGGATATAGTATACTTACTCCAGCAAGGCATTTGGTAAAGTAGACAAAAAAGTAGACAAACCCCTCCTTCTTGAACACTGTGGGATAGACAGCACCGCCACCAGATGGATTTGCAGTTGGCTGACCAACCGCACTCAGCAAGTGGTTCTCAATGAAACAAGGTCTAGATAGAGAGAAGCATGCAGTAGGACATCTCTAGGACAGTATTTCTCAAACTTGACAACTTTAAGATTATGTGAACTCCTAAAATTCTCTAACCACAGGACCGGTTAGAGGTTAGTTAACTGGCACAGGACTGGGCTATTTACGGGACCGCCTGCTGCCACTGATAGCCTCCCATCGACCTGGGAGGGTCTCCTCAGGGTGCCGTCAGCCAAACAATGTCAGCTGGCGACCCCCAGGGGGAGACCCTTCTCTGTGGGGGCACTTACCCTCTGGAATGAGCTTCCTCTGGGGTTACGATTACTCCCCGACCTCCGGACCTTCCGACGCGAGCTCAAGACTTTTTTATTTCATCGCGCAGGGTTGGCCTAATGTATTACTGTTTTAAGAGGGGTTTTATTATTGTTCTTTGAATAATTTTAATTAGGTGCTAGCCAATTTGAATTAGATTTTTATATTGTCTTTTAATTTTATTTATAAATACTGTTTTATGTTGGCTGTAAACCGCCCTGAGTCCTTCGAGAGAAGGGTGGAATAGAAATTTAATAAATAATAATAATAAAAATAATCACCATGAACACAATACTAGGATATTGTCTTCACTTTGGAAGCTGAGGACATGACACCATTTGTCCATTTATGCATTGCAGCCTCTCCAGCCGAGTCTTTTGGGCTACTACCTCCTACAGTTCTCCTTCTACTGGTCCTTGGTCATTACAATTCCTTTTGATGTCAAACAGAAGGTGAGTGAGCTCTGGCAGAAGAGATGTAATCCAGCTGGTCAGGAAACCCCAGTCAGATTCCAGAAGGAAATCTGTGTCTTCTTTTTGGTGCACTATCAGCATTTATGTGGAAGCCCATCTGGCCAATGCAGCTCAGGTAGTTCATTTGAAAACTCCACAGTCGATAAAAAGAAGAGGAAAAGTAAAACAAAACAAAGCAAGGGTGCTAGGTTTTCAATTTTCTGTGACAGTTTCCCAGCCACTCTCACAATCCCTTTCTACCTTCCTCCACCCAGCAGCAGCCAGATACTCTGTTTGCTGGGAAGGAGAGGGGGAAGGGAGAAGGGAGAAAGGAAGGGAAGGGAAAAGGAAGGAAGGAAGACAGGAAGGAAGGAAGGATTTCCAAAACTCTTCACAAGATAAAGAAATATTTCTGAAACAATGACTCAACAGGGCACAGTTGTCTAATTCCACTCAAAACCTCTTCCCCATAATGGGATGTATGGGCCTGCTGGGGGAGCTATAAAATCAATAACCCAGTTATCTTCTCTTCCTGCAGGACTTCAATCTGACAATTTTCCACCATGTGGTTACCATCTTGCTCATTGGCTTCTCCTATTGCCTCAATTTCATCCGCATTGGTTTACTTGTCATCTTCCTACACGATGCTTCCCAAGGTCTGCTGTATGTAAGTTAATGCTCAGGAACACTCTTCCTCTACCCCAAGATTAAAAAAAAAAGAATACTGTCAAGGTTCCAAGGAACAACCCCAAAGAAATTTTGCTTCTTAACTGACAAATACATTATTCCCCTTCCTCTCTTTTTGAAAAAACAACAACTGACTCATCCATGTTTTTTGGAAGGAGGAAATAAATCTGGAAAAGAATTTATACTAGCCTTTTCTTGCCTGCAGTCTGCTAGATGTGTTGGGACCAGCTAAATAATTGCTGCCTTAGTCCCAATCTGAAAGGCTTCTTTGAAGGTCAAGAAAATACAAAATGAAACTAATAATTAAGAGAAAGAAGCAGCATCAAAAAAAATGGGGGTTGAAATTGTTTCAAATTTTCGATATCCAGTTTTGAGTTTAAAAGCATGTTTGTTCTGTATTGAACACACAATGTTTGGAAATGAGCTAACACCCACTTGTGGGATACTAAGATATTCCCATTTGGTTGCAAGCTGGTCTTCATTCAGGTTTCTCTTTAGCATTTTCATATTCTGCAAACTACAATTCCCAGGATCCCACCGGGAGATAGAAATTTGCCATCATACTATGAAAGTTGAGTGTTCTCACAACAGGAGCCTCAAAGGTGCTTTTTCAAGAGACAACTAGACTTTCTGGTTTTTCCTTGAAGACATTTCGCTTCTCATCCAAGAAGCTTTTTCAACTCTGATTGTATGGTGGGGAATGGAAGAATTTAAACTCCTTGCACTCAGCTGGTCATTTGCGTTCTTTTAGTGAGTCGTTAAGCTCTCCTGGAGGTTTATCTTTTTTTTTTATTTGCATTTATATCCCGCCCTTCTCCGAAGACTCAGGGCGGCTTACACTATGTCAAGCAATAGTCTTCATCCATTTGTATATCATATACAAAGTCAACTTATTGCCTCCAACAATCTGGGTCCTCATTTTACCTACCTTATAAAGGATGGAAGGCTGAGTCAACCTTGGGCCTGGTGGGTCTTGAACCTGCAGTAATTGCAAGCAGATGCTGTTAAGAACAGACTGTCTTACCAGTCTGAGCCACAGAGGCCCAATATCTGTGTCCTCAGGATCACCTGAGTGGTGCAAATGGGTGTGGAGACTTCTTGGCTGCAACCAAGTGACTCAACTTCCAAGTGGCCTCAACGACTCACTAAAAGAATGCAAATGACCAGCTGTCTGAAAGAGGTATAAATCCTTCCACCCCACTATCCGGTCAGAGCTAAAGAAGCTCCTTGGATGAGAAGCAAAACATCTTCAAAGTCCAGTTGCCTCTTGAAAAAGAACCTTTGGGACAGCCATGACCTGGATGACTGAGAATCTCCATAGATATCAACGATTTCTACTTCTTTTTCTCTCTTTTTCCCCAGAGTGCAAAGATGTTTAACTACCTGAAGTGGCGGAAAACCTGGAAAACACTCTTTGCCATTTTCTCAGTGCTATTCCTCTTTGTTCGTGGCATCGTTTTCCCTTACAAGTACGTTTCGGGCAGGAATTTAACTGCATCATTTTTTTTGACGTTTCCAATCACATCTTGGGACATCTTTTTTTACATTGTGATGACCAGAACTGGATGCAGTATTCCAAGAGTGGCCGTACTAAGGCTTCCTTAGGACCACTTTACAAAGCCTTGGTACAGCCATACTTGGAATACTGCATCCAGTTTTGGTCAACACAATATAAACAAGATTCTTGTGTCCTCCTCGCCTCCGTCCGAACGATGGCTTAATTAGCCGGCTCTTGGCAGCAAAATAATTAGTGTCTGCCAAGAGCCCTCGATAGCTGCCAAGACGCTGGTGAGTTACAACCTTCAGCTTTAGTCAATCCGTGGATTTGCCTGATACAAAGAGACATACCAGCTCTTGCTGCCTTTTATATCCTGTGGGGTGTGGCTCCATGACTCAGCACTTCCTAGGCCTGGCCCTCCCCTGTTTCTATCGTTCCTGCCTCTCCTGCCTACGAAACCTGGGATTGAGCCAAGCCTGATTGCTGTCAGCTGGGTCTGCAGGCATGGCCTGGGGAGTGGGGAAGAGTCAGGAGAAGGAGGCCTCGTTATCTCTTTCGCTTGGCCTGCTTCTGGCTCCTGGAGCTGATCCAGGGAGGCCGGTGCTTCCAAGGTAAGTCCTGATGGCCCTTCCCCCTCACTGTCCAAATCACTTTCTGGCAGCAGGCCCGGCTCTGAGTCACTTTCTGGCAGCAGGCCCGGCTCCAAGGCACTCTCGGGCATGGGGCCAGGTTCGGGGGCGGGAGCCACAACAAAGATGTTGAGACTCTGGAAAGAGTGCAGAGAAGAGGAAGAAGAATGACTAGGGGGCTGGAGGTTAAAACAAATGAAGAACAGTTGTAGGAATTGGGTATGTGCAGTCTAGAGAATAGAAGGACTAGGGGTGAATGATAGCAATCTTCTAATATTTGAGTGGCTCTTACAAAGATGGGGGTGGTGTGTGGGTTTCAAACCAGGGGTGAAATGCTCCCAGTTCGCACCGGCTCTCCCGATTAGGTAGCGATGGCAGCTGCTGGTTTGGAGGACCGGTAGCAAAAATCCCTGGCCCCGCCCCCTGCCCCTGCTGAGCCGCACCATCAGCAGAGGTTTTTTTTTTACTTTTAAAAGTTTTTCTTCAGCCGAAAACATGCCTTTAAAAGTGAAAAAAAAAACCTCTGATGATCGCGGGGCTGAGCAGAGATCATCAGAACACTTTAAAAGTTTTTTTTTTAAAAAAACCCTCTTCAGCCAAAGGGGAAAAAAAGGAAAAGGAGGGGGGGCTTTAAAAGGCTCCTCTGGCCATCCCAGCTTAGTTCCTCATCACCAGAACCTTAAAAAACATGTTTTCTACATGTTAAAACAATTATTTTAAGAGGTTCTGGGCTGTTATGAGGGAACTTCAGCTGAGATCGCCAGAGGAGCTGACTTTAAAACTTTTTTCCCTCTGGCAATCCCAGAGGAGTTTCCTGATCCTAGCAAGTTTTTAAAATCACTTTTTAACAGCCCCCACTTACAAGAGCCCCCACCCATGCCCACCCAATGCCCCCTCCTCACTTACCTATAATTACTGCTCCTTTCGGGCTGGCAACGCAATGCTTACTTCAGCTACTGATTACAGCTTGCTTTGATTTCCTGCTTTGCTGAATGAGGAACTCTTGGAGTTGAAGTCTACAAACCTAAAGCTACTAAAGTTGGAGACCCCCTGATCTAAAAAAATAAATAAAAAATAATAAAATATTTGTGCAGCTTTCTGAGATTTGGTGTGTTTCTGTAATGTTTCACTCTAACTACACAAACACACAAAATCTCACAAAGCTGTATGTGGCATTTTTTTGTGTGCGTGAGTAAGTTGTGTTGTGTGTGTGTAAAGTGTGAAAGTGTGAGGTTCCTGCTTGTTGCAGGGGCCATTTTGGGTGAAGTGCAGCTGCTTTTACATTATGTGTGAGTCAGTTGTGTTGTGTTGTGTTGTGTAGTGTGTGTGTAAAGTGTGAAAGTTGGTTTTTGGTACCTCTTATTGTTTTGTATACTTTGTTTATTATCTTGATCTTCGGACTTTTCGCCGTGAGCTGAAAACGCACCTATTTATTCAAGCAGGACTGGCTTAAAAGTTTTACTAATTTTAATTGGGGTTATTTATATTTTAAGGTTTTAAATTGTTTTAAATTTTGGGCACCTTGTAATATGTTTTGTTTTAACCTTGTTTTAATGTGTATATTGTGGATTTTTATCTGGCTGTACACCGCCCTGAGTCCTTCGGGAGAAGGGCGGTATAAAAATCGAATAAAATAAATAAATAAATAATAAATTTTTATTATTTATTGTTAGTGGCCACGCCCACCCAGTCATCTGACCACCAAGCCATGCCCACCAATTAAGCCACGCCCACAGAACCAGTAGGGAAAATTTGTAGATTTCCCCCCTGTTTCAAACTATTTTCAAACTATTTTGAAAGTTCCTGTCCTATTGTTCCCTTCATTATATCAAATTAATATTATTGATGCATATTTTTACTTATATATTTTCTTCAATACATGTTGTTTTATCTATGACAATTGTTTGTGTATACTGTTGTGACAAAAAAAACAAAACATTTTCCTCTCTCTTTTTCCATCCCCTCAAGGGTTCTCTACAACACATATTACTATTTGGCGGAGCTCTACCCACCGTATTTTGGCTATTACTTCTTCAACATCCTCCTGATCTCCCTGTATCTTCTCAATGTTTTCTGGGCCTACCTAATCATCCTCATGATTTATAGGTTCCTGATCCATGGCAAGGTAAGGGCAGAAATTGGGCATTTGTGAATTGGACACTAAACACTCGGGAACTGAAGGCATGTGTTGGGGTGGGGGGAGAAGACCACCAATTACTTTGGTTTAACCCTGCTCCACTTTCATTTTTATTCCGTGTTGAGTCTGGTGCAAGATTCCTTGGTTCTGCTGATACTCAGTCTTGCCTCTGGTTTTTCCCAGCTTGAATTATAGATTATAAACTCTGCAGGACACTTGAACCCTGGGCCCTATCTAACAAAATGAAATTCAGTGTAGAGAAAAGTAAAGTCTTCCACTTAGGCAAGAAAAACCAAAAGGAAAACATTTAGACTGGGTAAAACCAGGCTGTTCTGTCCCCTCCCGGCCTCATGATGTTTTTTTGATTCCATTTCCAACATTTGCTAGAATATTTTTAAACATTTTAGCTAACCTAGCCGGTGGTAAGTGCCATCTATAAAACATTTTTATATAAATTTTTATATAAGTTATATAACAATGGCCTCTTAAACATTTTGAAGCCCCTTCTTCTAAAACAGTGGTTCTCAACCTTTATAGTGCTGCGACCCCTTTAATACAATTCCCCACGATGTGGCGACCCCAACCGTAAAATTATTTTCGTTTTGAATTTATCGCGCCTGAAGCCGTATTGGCTAGCGATCTGAACTGCTTGCGACTGCCTTGAGGACGGAGGCATTAAAGCGGAGACTCCTCCCCTATTAAGTTTATGGCGCCTGAAGCCAGATTAGGCTAGCGATTGGGAGTGATTGCAGCTGGCTTGAGAGGGAGACATCAGAGCAAAGATTTCTCTTTTTTTTAATTCATCGCGCCTGCAGCCGAATTTGGCTAGCGATTTGAAGAGCCTGCAGCTGGCTTGTGGAATCAACCATTGGAGCGCGATTCTTCAACTCGCAAGTATACTTCCCAAAGCAAATCGTCATTCAACCTCCAACAGGGTCCCGACCCACAGGTTGAGAACCGCTGTTCTAAAAAGCCATGGGCTTGCCTGTACGCCATGCAAACCATAGCACGGCCCTTGGGGTTTTGTCACCAATGCCAAAGGCCAGTTGTGTGTCTCCACAAAAGATTCGTTTCCCTCTGATGGACTCCAGCCAAGCAGGATTGGTGACATCTCTTTTTCTCTGTTGTAGCTGGAAAAGGATGTGCGGAGCGACTCAGAGGGCAGCGAGGAAGAGGATGTGGATGAAGTGGACCAGAAGGCAGAAGCTATTTTCCAAGGCACCCGAAGGCCAAACAAGGAATAATGGATGGAAACTGATCAAGGAGAGGTTCAACCTACAAATAAGGAGAAATTTTCTGACAGTGAGAACAATCAACCAATGGAACAGAAGTTGCCTTCAGAAGTTCTGGGAGCTTCATCACTCGAAGCTTTCAAAAAGAGACTGGACGGCCATCTGTCAGAAATGCTATATAGGGTCTCGTGCTTGGGCAGAGGGTTGGACTAATGACCTACAAAGTTCTTTCCAACTCTGTTATTCCATTCCATTCCATTCCTCTATTCTGTTCTATTCTATTCTATTCTATTCTATTCTATTCTATTCTATTCTATTCTATTCTATTCTATTCTATTCCCATCCCATTTCTATTTCTATTTCTATTATTTCTATTTTATTGTCAGGCAAACAGGAGCATCGTGAGGTAAACCACAAACAACATACAGCACAGATAGAAGAAAAGGGCGGGAGAAAAGGGAAACTCCCCCTTTACACCCAGAGCAACCAATCACAGTGTAGATTGTCTCATGCACGAACAGACAAGTTAGTCAGGAACATCATGAGGTAAATCGTGAAGGAGCAGACAATATAGTCAGCAACACAGGAAAAACATGAGGTAAATTAAACAGTATATAGAACACACAGAAGAAAAAAGGCGAGGAAAAAAGGGAAACTCCCCCTTTATGTTTACAGCATCCAATCACAGTTTAGCTTACCTCATGCATGAGTAGACAAGCTAGTCAGGAACACAGGAATATTGTGAGGTAAATCAAACAGTATACAGAACACAAACAGACTAGATGAGCTACAAAGTTCCTTTCAACTCTGCTATTCTGTTCTGTTCTGTTCCTACTCCTACTCCTACTTTTTTGTCAGGCAAACAGGAGCATCATGATTTATATTGATTGTTTCCTAATATGATTTGATTGCTTATTTGCACCCTATGACTCTCATTAAGTGTTGTACCTTATGATTCTTGATGAATGTATCTTTTCTTTTATGCACACTGAGAGCCTATGCACCAAGACAAATTCCTTGTGTGTCCAATCACATTTAGCCAATAAAGAATTCCGTTCCGTTCATTTCCATTCCGTTCCATTCCATTCTATGAGGTAAATCACAAACAATACCCACAGCAACCAATCATAGTATATAGGCTCACGCAGGACCCCACACTTTCTACGAGGGAGATGGAAACATTGGGAAACTCTGCCCTAGAATATAAACTGAGACTGAACCTCCTCCTTCTAGCACTGATGATGTCACCTAGTTTGGTTTGGAGAAGGGAAGGAGGAGGTGAAAGGAAGGAGGAGGAGGAGAGAAGGAGGAGGAGGAGGGAAGGAGGAGGAAAAGGAGAAAAGAAGAAGGGGCAGAAGAGAAGGGAAGGTAGAGGAGGAGAAGGGGAGGAAGAGGAGAAGGCAATGAGAAGGAGGAGAAGGGGGGAGGAAGAGAAGGAAAGAAGGAAGAGGAAGAGGGGAGGAGGAAGAGGAGATAGGAAGGAGGAGAGGAGGAGGAGGAGGAGGGAAGGAGTTGGAAAAGGAGAAGGTGATGAGAAGGGGAAGAGGAGGAAGAGGAGGAGGGGAGGAGGAAGAGGAGAAGGGAAGGAGGAGAAGGAGAAGAAGAAGGAAAGGAGGAGGGGAATAAGAGGAGGAGGAGGAGGGGAGGAGGAGGAGGAGGAAGAGGAGAAGGCGACGAGAAGGAGGAGAAGGGGAGGAGGAAAAGAAGGAAAGGAGGAGGAGAGAAGAAGAGAAGGAGAAGGAGGAGGGAAGGATTTGGAAGAGGAGAAGGTGATCAGGAGGCGGAGAAGGGGAAGAGGAGGAAGAGGAGGAGGAAAGAAGGAAGAGGAGGAGGAAGATAAGGGGAGGAGGAGGAGGAAGAGGAGGAATATAGGCTCCTTGGTGCTCTCTGAGCTTAGTTATTTGCTTGCAGAAGTTTCATTACCCAACTGGGTAACTTCATCAGTGCAGGTGCCAGCTACTGTATCTAAATAGGGAGCAATCCAGTCAACCCCTCAGTTCAAGATTCTAGTTGCTACCTATAAAGAGCTAAATGGCATTGGGAATAAATAACTAATGGATACCTTCCTGGAATATTCTGCATATCATACCTGGCCTTCAGTGCCTGCTAAAAGCCCTATATACATATAAGAGTCTTAGTGGACAACCAATTAATATGAGCCAACAGTGTGTGCCTGTGCCAAAAAAGCCAATGCAATCCTAAATTGCATAACAGAGGGATACAATCAAGATCAAGTGAGGTACTAATACCATATTCTATAAAGCGCTAGTAAGAACACACCTAGAGTACTGCATCCAGTTTTGGTCACCACACTATAAAAAAGATGTTGAGGCCATAGAAAGAATGCAGAGAAGAGCAACCAGGATGATTAGGGGACTGACCTATGTTTAACTCCTAGAATCATCTATTGCAATGTCCTTCCTGTTGAAGACGACTTCAGCTTCAATCACAACAATACAAGAGCAAACAATAGATTTAAATTTAATGTTAACGGCTTCAATCTTGATTGCAGAAAATACGACTTCAGTAACAGAGTTATTAATGCTTGGAATGCACTACCTGACTCTGTGGTCTCTACTCAAAATCCCCAAAGCTTCAACCAAAGACTATCTACTATTGACTTCACCCCATTCCTAAGGGGTCTGTAAGGGCACAAACGTGCCTACCGTTCCTGTCCTATTGTTTCCTTCCATTATATCCAATTTATATAGTTATTGCATACTTATATATATGCTATATAATATATAGTTACTTCATGCTTATGCTTATATATACTGTTGTGACAAAATAAATAAATAAATAAATAAAATAAAATAAAATAAAACAATGCACGCCACGCCTAAGAAATTCCCCCCAACCCCCTTATTGTCTTAAGTCATCCTTTTAGTTGTTTTACACTTTAAAGGGTTATCTTGGCGATTTCCATCCATCTACCAATATCTTACCTTATTTACTTGTAATTTTTACCTTGGGCCAATGTTCCTGTCTCCTGATAGGATTTTTTCCCCAGGTGTAAGTTCCTGTCTCCTGGTAAGCTCTTAGCAAGTCATAATACCTTACCATTTGTAGACACTTTGCATAGTCAGGGAAACAGCAGACAGACGGTCTCATACTTTGGTATTACATTTGTTAAGCTTTATAAAAGAATAGCCTTTATTTATTTCCTTTAATGGCCTGGGCTCTCCTGCTTGAGCAGGGGGTTGGACTAGAAGACCTCCAAAGTCCCTTCCAACCTACTAACACCCAAAACTAGGTATGCACGCCCCTTACCTCTTCAACACCAATCATATCAGATCTCAAATGCAAATTGATAAATGCAAGAAGCATAGTCAACAAATTACCTGAATTTATCCTCTTATTAAACAGTGGCACATTTGATATCATTTTTGTTTGTGAAACATGGCTGAATTCATCCCTTCCTGACTCCATTATCTCAAACAAAGAATATCAAGTCTATCGATCAGATCGGGAAAACCGAAGAGGTGGTGGAGTGGCTATCTTTTACAAAAAGACACTGAATCTAAAAATATCCAAGTAGCACATAAACTCTCTTCCTGAAACTATAGTATGCGACCTATCCCTTGACACTACTCTTGATTCTTACTATGCTACAGAGCCCCGACTATGACATTACCCACGCAAATATGGTAACCTCAATGCTAACATGGACTACCTCTTGCCCATACCCTCTTATCTTCCTGGGTGACTTAAATCTACCTCTCATTAACTGGACAACCAATGAATGTTCAACTGACCCAATCCATACTACACTATACAACGCTGTTACAAACCTAGGTCTTGAACAACTTGTAACTAACAATACAAGACTCAACAACTGCCTTGACCTCATCTTCTGCAACAATCCAAACTCAATTTACGGGCTACAAATTAAAGAAACTATTTCAAACAGTGACCACTGCATGATTGATTTTCGTCTCAATATACGTCCATACTTAAATCGTCATAACACCAGAACTCCCAACTACAACTTCAAGAAAGCCAATTACGACCTTATAAACAACGATCTTTCATTTCTGAACTGGCAAAATCTGTTTGCAACCTGCATAACCGCTGATGACCTCTATAGAGTCTTCCTACTTGAAATCAATAGAGTCATTAAATTATATGTACCACGAATGACTACCATGTCCAAGAAAACAAACTACCCATATCAATAAAAAGCTTCAATCAAAAAAATCCTCTGAAAAGAAACAAAAAGGCTATGTTACAAACTTCAGAAACCGCTACAGAAACATATGCAACCAAATAAAACTGAATGCACAAATTACCACACCAAGCAAGAAGAAAACCTTCTACGCACAAATTCCAATCGTGCCTTTTATAATTTTGTCAACAGTAAACTTAAAGATTCAAGATCCATCCCACCACTAAAAGATTCTAACAACAAAGAATGCAATGACGAAACAGTCAAAGCAAACCTCTTCAACATTTTCTTTGGCTCAGTTTTGTTAACTCCGATAACACATATCCAACATTACACAAACGAACCAGCAATGACTATGATGATTTAACTCATATAGATTTCACAGAAGACAACGTTGGTAAAGCTCTTCACAACTTAAAACCATCGCTTTCTATTGGACCTGATGGTCTATGTGCATATTTCTTAAAAAAACTTTCCATTAATATAGCTGAACCCCTAAGTATTATCTTTGATAAAGCTTTCACTACCAGTTCTCTTCCCAAACTTTGGTCACTAGCCACAGGCATCCCCATCTTCAAAAAGGAGACCCCAGCTTAGTCGAAAACTACAGACCGATCTCTCTTTGCTGTGCCACCTGCAAAGTCATGGAATCTATCATCAACCAATCCATTACCTCACACTTAGAAACTAACAACCTACTCTCCAACAAACAATTTGGTTTCAGGAAAAAGTTATCATGTAACTTACAACTTCTCCACTGCAAAAACATATGGACTTCAAATCTAGATCAAGGCAAATCAATAGATGCAATCTACATAGACTTCTGCAAAGCTTTCGACTCAGTAGTACACGATAAACTTCTCCTTAAACTAACATCCTATGGCATCTCAGGACCCCTCCACAAATGGATATCTGCTTTTCTGTCTAACAGACAAGTGGTCAAAATTGGCAATGCTTTATCAAATCCTGTTCCTGTCAAGAGTGGAGTTCCTCAAGGCAGCGTCCTTGGACCAACACTCTTTATTCTATACATTAATGATCTTTGTGACCATATCTCAAGTAATTGTGTTCTCTTTGCTGACGATGTCAAACTATTTAACACCACAGACAACACTTCTATCATTCAAAACGACCTTGACCATCTAACCGCTTGGTCTAAAAATTGGCAGCTCCAAATTTCAACCAGCAAATGCTCAGTCTTACATATAGGAAAAAAGAACCCAAAACTAAGTACATACTAGATGGACATTACCTTACAGACGACCCCCATCCCGTTAAAGACCTTGGAGTTTTCATGTCAAATGATCTAAGTGCCAAAGCCCACTGCAACTACATAGCAAAAAAGCTCTAAGAGTTGTAAACCTAATTTTATAGCTTCTTTTCCAAAACACCACACTACTAACCAGAGCATATAAAACATTTGCTAGACCAATTCTAGAATACAGCACACCTGTTTGGAACCCTCACCACATCTCTGACATCAATACAATTGAACATGTCCAGAAATATTTTACAAGAAGAGTTCTCCATTCCTCTGAAAACAACAAAATACCTTATCCCACCAGACTTGAAATCTAGATCAAGGCAAATCAATAGATGCAATCTACATAGACTTCTGCAAAGCTTTTGACTCAGTAGTACACGATAAACTTCTCCTTAAACTAACATCCTATGGCATCTCAGGACCCCTCCACAAATGGATATCTGCTTTTCTGTCTAACAGACAAGTGGTCAAAATTGGCAATGCTTTATCAAATCCTGTTCCTGTCAAGAGTGGCGTTCCTCAAGGCAGCGTCCTTGGACCAACACTCTTTATTCTATACATTAATGATCTTTGTGACCATATCTCAAGTAATTGTGTTCTCTTTGCTGACGATGTCAAACTATTTAACACCACAGACAACACTTCTATCATTCAAAACGACCTTGACCATCTAACCGCTTGGTCTAAAAATTGGCAGCTCCAAATTTCAACCAGCAAATGCTCAGTCTTACATATAGGAAAAAAGAACCCTAAAACTAAGTACATACTAGATGGACATTACCTTACAGACGACCCCCATCCCGTTAAAGACCTTGGAGTTTTCATGTCAAATGATCTAAGTGCCAAAGCCCACTGCAACTACATAGCAAAAAAAGCTCTAAGAGTTGTAAACCTAATTTTGTAGCTTCTTTTCCAAAACACCACACTACTAACCAGAGCATATAAAACATTTGCTAGACCAATTCTAGAATACAGCTCACCTGTTTGGAACCTCACCACATCTCTGACATCAATACAATTGAACGTGTCCAGAAATATTTTACAAGAAGAGTTCTCCATTCCTCTGAAAACAACAAAATACCTTATCCCACCAGACTTGAAATCCTAGGCTTAGAAAACTTGGAACTCCGCCGCCTTCGACAAGACCTAAGTTTAACTCACAGAATCATCTATTGTAATGTCCTTCCTGTCAAAGACTACTTCAGCTTTAATTGCAATAATACAAGGGCAACCAATAGATTTAAACTTAATGTAAACCGCTTTAATCTAGATTGCAGAAAATATGACTTCTGCAACAGAATCATCAGTGCTTGGAATACTTTACCTGACTCTGTGGTCTCTTCCCATAATCCTAATAGCTTTAACCAAAAACTTTCTACTATTGACTTCGCCCCATTCCTAAGAGGACCATAAGGGGCGTGCATAAGCGCACAAACGTGCCTACCGTTCCTGTCCTATTGTTTTTCTTTTCTTCTTCCTATATATGTTTATATGTGTATATACTACATAATCTTTTTGTATGATGTTGTGACAAATAAATAAATAAAATAAATAAATAAAAAACTCTGTTATTCTGTTAACCTTTGCTGTTCTGAACCAGTCTGTTTCTGCAAGTTGTGTACAGTACATTGTATGGCTTTCTTACAGGTGAACGGATTTGGCAAGCAGAGAATGAGGTGCTCTGGGATTTGCAGTTCTCTCTCTCTCTCTCTCTCTCTCTCTCTCTCTCTCTCTCTCTCTCTCTCTCTCTCTCTCTCTCTCTCTCTTTCATTCTCTCTGTCTTATTCTTTTATTCTCTGTCTCTTTTCTCTCTCTCTCCCTCTCTCCCTCTCCCTCTCTCCTTATTCTCTCTCTCATTTTCTCTCTCTTTCTCTCTCCCCCTCTCATTTCTCATTTTCTCTCTCACTTATTCTTTCTCATTCTCTCTCTCATTCTCTCTCTCTCTCTCTCTCTCTCTCTCTCTTTCTCTTTAACATAACATAACATAACAACAGAGTTGGAAGGGACCTTGGAGGCCTTCTAGTCCAACCCCCTGCCCAGGCAGGAAACCCTACACCATCTCAGTCAGATGGTTATCCAACATTTTCTTAAAAATTTCCAGTGTTGGAGCATTCACAACTTCTGGAGGCAAGTCGTTCCACTTATTAATTGTTCTAACTGTCAGGAAATTTCTCCTTAGTTCTCAGTTGCTTCTCTCCTTGATTAGTTTCCACCCATTGCTTCTTGTTCTACCCTCAGGTGCTTTGGAGAATAGTTTGACTCCCTCTTCTTTGTGGCAGCCCCTGAGATATTGGAACACAGCTATCATGTCTCCCCTAGTCCTTCTTTTTATTAAATTAGACATACCCAGTTCCTGCAACCGTTCTTCATATGTTTTAGCCTCCAGTCCCCTAATCCTCTTTGTTGCTCTTCTCTGCACTCTTTCTAGAGTCTCAACATCTTTTTTACATTGTGGCGACCAAAACTGGATGCAATATTCCAAGTGTGGCCTTACCAAGGCATTATAAAGTGGTATTAACACTTCACGTGATCTTGATTCTATCCCTCTGTTTATGCAGCCCAGAACTGTGTTGGCTTTTTTAGCAGCTGCTGCACACGGCTGGCTCATATCTAAATGGTTATCCACTAGGACTCCAAGATCCCTCTCACAGGTCTTTCATTCTCTCTGTCTCATTCTTTCATTCTCTCTCTCTTTTCTCTCTCACTCACTCTCCCTTTCTCCTTCTCCTCCTCCTCCTTTCCTTCTGCTCCACTCCCCTTCCCTCTCTCTTTTCCCCTCCTCTCCCTCTCTCGTCAGAGCTACTCCAGGAAAGGCGCAGAAATGGGAAGACCTTTGATCAGTCGAAGGGAGCGAGTGACCCTGCGCGCTCCTGCCCTGTGATGCCCCTTGGCATCTTGCCAAGGAATTCAGGGAAGGCGGTCCCTCTGCAGTTCCACCCAGCCATCCACGGACGGACGCCCGTCTTCTCTCTCTCCCGGATCGGAGCTGGCAAAAGAGCAGCCCAAGTCCCAGGCGGCGGCAGGTCTGGTTTTGAGACGCAGAACACCGGGATGGGGTGGGGAGAGCATTTAGGATGGCTGGAGAGCATCATTCCGGGTACCCAAAAGGGGGTTGGAGGAAGCGCCGGGCGTCCTTTTCGGGGAGGGAGGAATCAACGCTGTTTGTCGGAGCGGTGGGCGGGTGGGAGGGAGGAGAAGAGACCCCCGTCCTGTGTTCGCTCAACCAGCCCGAGCAGAAGCGGCTCCGAGATAGAAGAGGCGTCGCTGTCCCCGGCTGAGTTTCGTTTCTCTTTCCCGATTCGGACTCCCGCGGTAGAAGCTGCTTGTGGGGACGCTCCGGGCGGGTTTCCTTCAGGTTCTGGGTCCCCGTGTGAATCCAGAGAAAGGTGGATTCAGGACCCAAGTTCTCTATCCCGGGCAGAAATTCCGTTTCCGACTTTCCCGTGCAGAAATTCCGTTTCAGAGCTTTCGTTGCCAGACCAAAGATGCTGTTCAAAGAACTTTATTTATTTATTTATTTATTTTATTTTGTCACAACAATATATGTAGGAATCATACAAAAGATTATATAGTATATAAACATATATGGGTAAATATAAGGAGGTATAAGCATATATATATGAAGAAGAAAAGAAAAACAATAGGACAGGAACGGTAGGCACGTTTGTGCGCTTATGCACGCCCCTTATGGTCCTCTTAGGAATGGGGTGAGGTCAATAGTAGAAAGTTTTTGGATAAAACTTTTAGGATTATGGGAAGAGACCACAGAGTCAGGTAAAGTATTCCAAGCACTGATGATTCTGTTACAGAAGTCATATTTTCTGCAATCTAGATTAAAGCGGTTGACATTAAGTTTAAATCTATTAGTTGCTTCGCTGGATCGTTTCCCAAATTCTCCCCTCCCCCCCCAAAAAAAGTCAATTTGGTTCAGTTGGGCAGCAAAAGTAAATGTTTGACACAGGGATGTGGTTAAAAAGGTGCTTTTTTTTTTTTTTCCCCAGAGGCAACTGGACTTTCTGATTTCTTTTTGAAGATGTTTCGCTTCTTATCCAAGAATGAGAAGTGAAACGTCTTCAGAGAAAAACCAGAAAGTCCAGTTGCCTCTGTGGGGGGAAAAAACCCACCTTTGGGATAACCATGAGCCGGATGATTGAGAATCTCCATAGACATCCACATCTCTGACATCAATACAATTGAACGTGTCCAGAAATATTTTACAAGAAGAGTTCTCCACTCCTCTGAAAACAACAAAATACCTTATCCCACCAGACTTGAAATCCTAGGCTTAGAAAACTTGGAACTCCGTCGCCTTCGACAAGACCTAAGTTTAACTCATAGAATCATCTATTGTAATGTCCTTCCTGTCAAAGACTACTTCAGCTTTAATTGCAATAATACAAGGGCAACCAATAGATTTAAACTTAATGTCAACCGCTTTAATCTAGATTGCAGAAAATATGACTTCTGTAACAGAATCATCAGTGCTTGGAATACTTTACCTGACTCTGTGGTCTCTTCCCATAATCCTAAAAGCTTTAACCAAAAACTTTCTACTATTGACCTCACCCCATTCCTAAGAGGACCATAAGGGGCGTGCATAAGCGCACAAACATGCCTACCGTTCCTGTCCTATTGTTTTTCTTTTCTTCTTCCTATGTATATATATATATATGCTTATACCTCCTAACATTTACTCATATATATGATTATATGTTTATATACTATATAATCTTTTTGTATGATGTTGTGACAAAATAAATAAATAAATAAATAAATAAATAAATAAATAAATAAATAAATAAATAAATAAATAAATAAATAAACAAACAAACATTGGGGATGTGATCTTCCTAGATATGGAGGAGCGACCTGGCAGGTGACAAACAAGCTTTTCCCTGTTGCAATAGAATAGAATTCAGCTTCAGTCGCAACAATACAAGAGCAAACAATAGATTCAAACTTAATGTCAACCGCTTCAAACTTGATTGCAGAAAATATGACTTCTGTAACAGAGTTGTTAACGCTTGGAATTCATTACCTATAGTCTCTACTCAAAACCCCAAAAGCTTTAACCAAAAACTGTCTACTATTGACCTCACTCCATTCCTAAGAGGTCTGTAAGGGGCGTGCATAAGAGCACAAAAGTGCCTACCGTTCCTGTCCTATTGTTCCCTTCATTATAGTATTATATGCATACTTTTACTTATACTTTTACTTACATATACTTTTTTCTCACATGATGGGTTATTGTTTATGTTGATGATTGTATATACTGTTGTGACAAAATGTGGTGGTCCTGTCACAAAGCGAAACAATACTGGAGCAAAATTAAATCACAACTGGAAGAAATTATTAAACAAAATATAGAAATGAGGCCAGAAACATTTTTACTAGGAATACTTTCAGGGTCTTATGAAAAAGAAATACGGTATTTAGTTATTCATATAATTACAGCAGCACGAAGAGTTGACGCACAGAATTGGAAAAACAGTAATATACCAACCGAAGATAAATGTGATTAAAAAAGTTTGGGAATGTGCGGAAATGGATAAGCTTACGAAGGAGATACAAGACAAAGAGGAAACAGAATATTACCTAGTATGGGAGAAATGGTATAAATGATTGGAGGAAAAAGAAAAAAGACAAGGAAAGATTAAATAATGGTTGAAATAGGAGAAGATATGTAAGAACAAATGGGAGGAAACAAAAATTGTTGAAAGGAAATAGTGTACACATTTATGTTTATGTATATATGTAAATAAAATGATTATAAAATTAGAAATATATGTTTTCATTAGGATAAGGGGGGGGAAATGTATAACTATTGGTTACCGACGCAAAACTGTTGAAAAGAAAAAAGTGTCAAATTTTCTTTTTCTTTTTTTAAAAAAAATCTAATAAAAGTATTTTTTTTAAAGAAACCCAGTGATTCGCTTAACAAATGTGGTGAGAAAAGTCGTAAAATAGGGCAAAGCTCACTTCACAAATTTCTGTCCTAACAACTTAAATTTTGGCCTCCAGTCATACGTTGAGGGCTACCTGTATTCTTAGTCAACCGGAGGTTTGAAGGTCTTCAGATGAACTCCCAGAGTTCCTCAGCTAGCAAAGCTGGCTGAGGAACTCTGGGAGTTGAAGTCCACAAGTCTTAAAGGGACCAAAGTTGGAGACCCCTGCTCCAGAGGGTTATAGTTGCAACTCCTAAAATTCTGCAGACAAGGTAGTTCTGGAGGACAGAGAGTTCAGGTAAGAAATGACTTTTTAGATGAGTCCCAATACAGCAGCTGAGAGGAGGAGTCCCACTCTACAGCTGAGTCAGAAGTGGAAAAATGGGATGGTTGTGCGTAGGAGCCAAAGGCTCTTTGAGATGGTGGCAACCAACCAACTGACATCTTCCATCTTCTGTGGTGTCTCCAGTGACTGGGGAAAGGAAAGAGGAGAAGACCAGCTGTTGAACATCAAGAGAAACTCAGCTAAAGCTGCTTTTTACACGACACACTTTGCCAGTTCAGCTCCAGGTGATGTTGGTATTTTCTTTTAGAATAGAATAGAATGAACAAGCTGGAAGGGACCTTGGAGGTCTTCTAATCCAGCCCCCTGCTCAAGCAGGAGAACCTGTACTATTTCAGACAAGTGACTGTCTAGTCTCTTCCTGAAAACCTCCAGTGATGGAGCACCCACAACTTCTGGTGGCAAGCTGTTCCACTGATTAATTGTCCTCCCTGTTAGGAAGTTTCTCCTTAATTCCAGGTTGCCTCTCTCCTTGATGAGTTTCCAACCATTGTTTCTTGTCTTGACTTCTGATGCTTTGGAGAATAATTTGACCCCCTCTCCTTTCTCACAGCCCCTCATATACTGGAAGATTGCTATCATGTCACCCCTAATTCTTCTTTTCATTAGAAAAAAGATTTCTAATGAAATGAGCCAAGCTCAAATCATGCAGCCATTCTTCATATATTTTAGTCTGCAGGCCTTTGATATTTGCACACAGGACGTACAATAATACATGTGGGAAACATAGCAGTGTGCTTATATTCATTAAAGTCATGCATGCAGAACTATATTGTTTATCTTTTATGGATTGAAAGCTGCACTATCAGTATAATACCACTTTATAATGCCTTGGTAAGGCCACACTTGGAATATTGTATTCAGTTTTGGTTGCCACGATGTAAAAAAGATGTGGAGACTCTAAAAAGAATGCAGAGAAGAGCAACCAAGAGGATTAGGGGACTGGAGGCTAAAACCTATGAAGAACGGTTGCAGGAACTGGGTATGTCTAGTTTAATGAAAAGAAGGACTAGGGGAGACATGAGAGCAGTGTTCCAATATCTCAGGGGTTGCCGCAAAGAAGAGGGAGTCGGGCTGTTCTCCAAAGCACCTGAGGGAAGAACAAGAAGCAATGGGTGGAAACTAATCAAGGAAAGAAGCAACTTAGAACTAAGGAGAAATTTCCTGACAGTTAGAACAATTAATAAGTGGAACGACTTGCCTCCAGAAGTTGTGAATGCTCCAACACTGGAAATTTTTAAGAAAATGTTGGATAACCATCTGTTTGAAATGGTGTAGGGTTTCCTGCCTGGGCAGGGGGTTGGACTAGAAGGCCTCCAAGATCCCTTCCAATTCTGTTGTTGTTGTTGTTGTTGTTGTTGTTGTTGTTGTTGTTATTGTACAAACTCAAACATCTAATCCGTCTGCAGATTAAGAAATCAATCCAGTTTTTGAGTTAAAAAAAAATGCAAACAAAATGTGGTTTAAATCCTCTAAAAGGACATTGTAGCAGATGATTTAATGCTCGGGTCATACCGAAGGCGGCATAGTTCTAAATTTTCTAAAGCCAGAATTTCAAGTCTGGTGGCATAAGTCTGGTGACTACTTCAGCTTCAATCACAACAATACATTTACGAGCACACAATAAATTTAAGCTTAATGTGAACCGCTCCAATCTCGATTGCAGAAAATATGACTTCAGCAACAGAGTTGTTAATGCCTGGAATGCACTACCAGATTCTGTGATCTCTTCCCAAAATCCCCAAAGCTTTCTTGCTTGCTTGCTTGCTTGCTTGATTGATTGATTGATTTAAATTTCTATACCGCCCTTCTCCCAGGACGGTTTACAGCCAAAATAAAACAATAGATACAAAAATTAAAACAAATTTAAAAGACAAATATTCAAATTTGGCTAGAACTATAAAAACCCAATAGAAAATCCATTTAAAAACCATTAGGCCAGTCCTGTGCGATGGAACAGAAACATTTTCAGCTCGCGTCGAAAGGTCTGGAGATAAGGGAGTTGGCGGATCCCTGGTGGTAGCTCGTTCCAGAGGGTTGGAGCCCCCACAGAGAAGGCCCTCCCCCTGGGGGTCGCCAGCCAACATTGTCTGGCCGACGGCACCCTGAGGAGACCCTCCCTATGGGAGCGCACTGGTCGATGGGAGGCCACCGATAGCAGCAGGCGGTCCCGTAAATAACCCGGTCCTTTAACCAAAGACTATCTACTATTTCCTAAGAGGTCTGTAAGGGGCGTGCATAAGAGCACCAGCGTGACCTACCGTTCCTGTCCAAAGGTTCCCTTTGATTGTATCCAATTTCATATAGTTATTACATACTTATGATTATATATATGCTTATATATTGTATAGTTATTTCATGCTTATGCTTATATATAAGGTTGTGACAAATAAAATAAATAAATAAAGGTATTTTGGTGGAACGCGTCTCCCCATAGCTTGCCAAGCAACGCCTTGACAAAGACTGCAAGGTCAGGATCTCCTTAGTCTGAAGGAGATGGAGTAATGTTGCTGGAGTAGGAAGGGCCGAGAGGGCCCCTTCCTTCTGAAAAACACTCGATCAGTGTCTCATTTCACCCCCTGCCTTTCTTCTCTCTTCCCAGGGAAATGGCTCGGATCACTCAGTGGCTTTTGAGAGAGGAATACTGGCTACCTCCAGGATTCACCTGGGAGGACATGCAGGAGACGGGGAACATCCTCTATCCCCAACCCCATCACCTCCTGCTCTGCCTCCCCGTCGCTCTCCTGCTGGTCGGCCTCCGGTTCTTGTTTGAAAGGCAAGCTCTTCATTCGGCTCTTTCAGCCAAAACCAAGGAGCAGTGGAAGGAAGAGGCCCTCCCCCACCTATTTGGAGAGACCTTTCCTTCCCTCCCCACCCAAATGCTTGACACAGTGGGATGTCCCTTTTACCTTTAGCAGTCATTTTGGATGAACTGAATTTGTAAGATTGACAAATACGAGAGCCAATGAAAATTGAACATGGCATTATTATGAGCCACAGTGGCGCACTGGTTAGAGTGCAGTAGTGCAGGCTACTTCTGCTGCCTGCTAGCTGCCTGCAATTTGGTAGTTCGAATCTCACCAAGCTCAAGGTTGACTCAGCCTTCCAGCCTTCTGAGGTCGGTAAAATGAGGACCCAGATTGTTGAGGGCAACAGGCTGACTCTGCAAACCGCTTAGAGAGGGTTGTAAAGCACTGTAAAGCAGTATATAAGTCTAAGTGCTAGTGCTTGTGCTATTATTTGAATTAGAAAGGCATGGTTTGAGATTGGTGTGACCCACGCCCAAGTGGGTAGTAATAAACTTAGTTCTTGGAAAAAACAAACTTTATTCGAACAGCTGGGAATTACTTCATTCCCAGAGTCGTTCAACTCAAAGTAAAACAAATGCCTCAGCTGGATTCATTAACTTCTTTATATACATAATAACAGATAAATATTAGACAAGATATGGAAGGGTATGGAAATTTAAAAAAAGGAAAAATATAAATTATAGATATCTGCAGACGATTTAGTCTTAATTCTGGAAGATCCACAAGAAACAATCATACTGCCGTCATTCCCTTTTGAAGATCCTGGAAAAGATTTATCAGGCAACGAATCAGTGAACACCTAGAGGGAAGCAAAGTTATAACTAGATGTGTTTGTCAAAAACATATTATGCCAAAGAAATCTTAATGCATTCTTTGATAAAATGACTAAATTAGTGGACCAGCAAAATGTTGTGGGTGTAGTATGCTAGGACCTCAGTAAAGCATTTGACAAAGTAGACCACTACCTACTACTTGATAAGAGATCCATCATCAGATGGATTTGTAATTGGCTGATACATCACATTCAACATTTAGTCCTCAATGGAACTACATCAGAGGGAAGTATGCAGTTGGAGACCTCTTTCCTTGGGTCCAGCACTCTCTGACATCATCATCAATGATTTAGATGAGGGAATAGATGGAGAACTCATCAGATTTGCAGATGACAACAAGCTAGTGGGAATAGCCAACACTTTAGAAGATAGGCTCAAGATCCAGAAGGATCTTGAGAGACTTGAACACTGGGCCTATCCAAAAAATGGCAAGATACTTCTTTCTCTTTTCCCTTCACCATTTCCCCACTATTTTCATTTTCATTTTATATTTTGATAAGTTCATTAAGATTATAGTTTAAAAAAGAAGGGCATTTGTGTGATACAAAGGGAACCATCCCTCTTCAGCATCTTACAATACTGGAACGAGCTTCCCCCAGGACTTCGTCAACTTCCTGACCTTCAAACTTTCCGCCGCGAGCTTAAGACACATCTATTTATTTGCGCAGGACTGGACTAGAATTTTTTAAATTTTATATCTGGTTTTAATGGGGTTTTATTATTTATATTTCTATTTTAAATATTTGGCCTTATTTAATAAGTTTTTTAAATTGTTGTTTTATTCTGTATGTTTTATTTGGCTGTAAACCGCCCTGAGTCCCTAGGGAGATAGGGCGGTATAAAAGTGCGAACAAATAAATAAATAAATAAATAAATAAATAAATAAATAAATAAATAAATAAATAAATAAATAAATAAATAAATAATAAATAGTAGCAATGTGTTTTGGCCTCCAAACCAGTGGAGGGCCCCATTAGATTGTCAGAGAGCACATCTGTTGGGTGTTTATGACTGGGGACGCAAAGAGGGGCGATCCTTTGGTGGATGGACAGTCATGTCTCCTCTGTGATCCACAACCAAACTAGTCATCTTGCCCTCAATCCTCTGTCAGCTGGACTTTGTATTCCCTTCTAACACTAGAAGCTCTGGGTCTCCCAGCCTGTTGTCCAATTATATCCTGATGCTTTTTTCTGATTGTTTTCCAGCTGGAGAACCGTGCAGTTCCTCATTTCCTTTTTCATGGCATTGGCCATCCTTTACGATGTGAGTACCAACTTTCTCTACTTCTGTTGGTCATTGTGAAAAAAAAACTTGATGATTTTTTTTTAATTTGAATTTATATCCCGCCCTTCTCCGAAGACTCAGGGCGGCTTACATTGTGTTAAGCAATAGTCTTCATCCATTTGTATATTATATACAATGTCAACTTTTATTGCCCCCAACAATCTGGGTCCTCATTTTACCTACCTTATAAAGGATGAAAGGCTGAGTCAACCTTGGGCCTGGTGGGACTTGAACTTGCAGTAATTGCAAGCAGCTGTGTTAATAACAGACTGCTTAGTCTGTTGAGCCACCAGAGGCCCATGATGTGTAATGCAGGTATTGACCACGGGTGAAATGCTACCAGTTCGGACAAGTTTGCCTGAACCAGTAGTAATAAAAGCTACCAATTCGGGTGAACTGGTAGTAAAAAATATGCTACCAGTTCGGACGAACCGGTATTTCCGACAATCAGCTGTGCCGCACGATTTATATTCGTTAGAAAGCAGGATAAATCACATGGCAAAACTGTTTTTCCTCCCCTCGCTGTTCTACTTACCTTAGAAAAGGCTTCTTAATCCTCCTTTTTCAGCGCTTTGTGGTAGTGCCTGTGGTGTGCATGCGTGCAAAACATGTGTTTGGCGCACACCGCGCATGCATGTCCACAGCAAACCAGTAGCGAAGTGAACTGGTAGTAGACTTCAGAGTATTTCACCCCTGGTATTGACCTTCTCTGCCTCCCACCTCCTAATGTTTAACATGTTTAACATGTTTGATTAGCAAAAAAGGGTCTATTTTTCAACTCTTTCCAATATCTTAGTGATTACAGTTGCTTTGTGGTCTCCCTTCCCTTTCATTGTCCCCTTCATGTCAGATCTAAAGAAGTTTTGGTGGGCTGGTATGATGTCATTCCTAATGAATGGTGTCTTCTTGCAGAAACCCTGGTTCCGGAATGTCCGCGAATGTTTCGATGGGTACCCACTGCAGGTAAGGCATCAGGAGACATTCGAATGACCATTTCAATGGAAAAATGTGCAGGGGGATTTGAGCTGGTGAGCTGCATTGCTAACCAGCCGAATTACACACTTTCACTAACTGAACTAACCAGCTCAAATCCCCCTGCAACTCAGACTAATCTGAGCACAACCAAGCCCTCACCCAAATATGACACACCCCCAGCCAATCAGAGCACAAAAAAAACCCCATCCAATCAGAGCACAGCCAAGCTCCCACCCAATCAGTTCAAACCCCCACTAGCAGTTAAAAGGAAGAAACAGCTGCGAGCACACATTGCTCCCAGAAGCACGAAGCTGAAACCTGAAGATGACGAATGAGACTTCATTGAAACGTCGCCAAGACATTTCCAATTTTATGCGGGAGAAAACCCGAATAACCAAAGACCTACATACAAACACCCGCAAAAACCTCAGAAAACAAATTATACACACACACACACACACACACACACACACACACACACACACACATAAATTGGAATGAATGGCCTTCCTGACTAAATGTAATTAAGCATAGCTCATAACTAAGCATAGCTCATAAAATCATCTGCTACAATGTCCTACCTGACAATGACTACTTCAGCTTCAACCACAACAATACACGAGCACACAATAGATACAAACTTAAACAAGCACCTGAAGGCAAAAAGAAATAGGTCCAGGGGCTCTCTAGGATAGTATTTCTCAAACTTGACAACTTTAAGACATGTGGACTTCAATTCCTAGAATTCTCCAACCACCATGAACACAATGCTAGGATAT